>NC_135233.1:1016465305-1016667805 GCF_051348905.1 Ranitomeya variabilis | reverse complement strand
TAGACGACGGCCGTTTGTGCTTGCGCTTCCACGGGTCAGTATTTTTTTAACATGAAGATGAAATAAAGTTGGGAATTTTAGATCGGTGAGTGCCTTCTCTTTCTTCTTGCATATGGTCATGGATTTTCGTGTATTTTCAGAAGAGCACCTATGATCTTGATGCATGGCTGATGCTAGGACTATTATTCATTAATACCTGAACCCGAAATTTTTGGATAACCTCGTTTCACAGACAGTGCCGTTCGTTTTTGGTCTTCTTGGCGTTAGATATATATATATATATATATATACACACACATATATACACATATACTAGCTGTTTCCAGCCAGCTAACGCTCGGCTCGCTCATTGCTATCTAATGTGGTGGGGGGGCGGGATTACCTGTGGTAATGTAGTGGGGGGGCGGGATTCTGTGTGGTGATGTGTTGGGGGGAGGATTATGTGTGGTGATGTGGGGGCGGGATTGTGTGTGGTGATGTGGTGGGGCGGAGCTACTGTGCAGGGGGCGTGATTAGCGAGTAATCACGATGCCTCATATATCTACTATATAACTGTCTAAGGGTCACTTCCGTCTTTCTGTCTGTCTGTCACGGATATTTACTGGTCGCGGCCTCCGTCTGTCATGGAATCCAAGTCGCTGACTGGTCTCGCCAGCTGCCTGTCATAGCTGCCACGACCAATACGCGACGGCCACAGTCCGATTAGTCCCTCCTTACTCCCCGCAGTCACCGCTCACACAGGGTTAATGCCAGCGGTAACGGACCGCGTTATGCCGCGGGTAACTCACACTGTTACCGCCGCTATTAACCCTGTGTGATCAAGTTTTTACTATTGATGCAGCCTATGCAGCGTCAATAGTAAAAACATCTAATGTTAGAAATAATAAAAAAAATTAAAAATTATTATATACTCACCTTCCGCCGGCAGGTTTCGGTGGCAAGGATGGTATGCGTGAGGGACCTGCCATGACGTCACGGTCATGTGACTGCGACGTCATCACAGGCCCTGCGCGAGAAGGACCTGCCATGAGGTCACGGTCATGTGACCGTGACGTCCTAGCAGGTCCTTCTCGCGCAGGCGCGAAGAAGCTGCGGTACCATGGGACAGGCAGGGACAGCCTTAGGAGTTCCAGGAGCAGGTGAGTATTTCATATTCACCTGTACGCGTTCCATCCGCCGGGCGCCGCTCCGTCTTCCCGTCCTCTTGCAGTGACTGTGCAGGTCAGAGGGCGCGATGACGTATTAGTGTGCGCGCCGCCCTCTGCCTGATCAGTCAGTGCGGAGAGACGGGACGCTGAAGAGCAACGATGAGAGGTGAGTATGTATTTATTTATTTTTTTTTTTATAGTGCAGCAGCATTACATGTGGCACAATGCTGTATGGAGCGTCTATGGGGCCATAAAGAACTGCATGGAGCATTATATGGGGCATCTATGGGGCCATAACTGCATGGAGCATTATATGGGGCATCTATGGGGCCATAACTGCATGGAGCATTATATGGGGCATCTATGGGGCCATAAAGAACTGCATGGAGCAATATATGGGGCATCTATGGGGCCATAACTGCATGGAGCATTATATGGGGCATCTATGGGGCCATAACTGCATGGAGCATTATATGGGGCATCTATGGGGCCATAACTGCATGGAGCATGATATGGGGCATCTATGGGGCCATAACTGCATGGAGCATTACATGGGACATCTATGGGGCCATAACTGCATGGAGCATTATACTACGTGACTGGGCAAAATACTACGTGGACATGCATATTCTAGAATACCCGATGCGTTAGATCGGGCCACCATCTAGTATAGATGTGTGTGTGTGTGTGTATATATATATATATATATATATATATATATATATATATATATATATATATATATATATATATATATATATATATATATATATATATATATATATATATATATTCGTATTCACCGGGAGCATGCCCTAGCACCATTCAACATCCATTTATCTAACCTCCTAATGAGCCGTGTGGTGAAACGTGTAGAGGTCGCATGACCTCTAAATGATAACTACCCCTCTTGACTGCCTTGTTGACTTTACAGTATATCATATGTATTTTTCTAATTCAAGATAAAATTTGAATATCAGAAGATTGTGTTATGTTTTGTCATTGGTTTCTAAGCACCCTTTATCTCCGCTCACTGATCACTGGGGTTAACGGTCTCCCAGGGTCAGCCGTGGTTGAGCTGGGGCGCCATATCCGCTGACAAGTAGGGTGCCAACCTCCGCTGTACAGGCAGGGCTCAGCGTAGGTACAGGTCAGTGGGGCACACTTATCGCACATTTTTTAGGCGGCAGCCTCTGTGGCACTGCTGTGGGCATAATAGGACAGCAGGGTCAGTCCTCGTTGAGCGGGGGCGCCATTCTTGTATAGGGTGCCAACCTCCGCAGGCAGGCATTCAGGTCAGGGATTATCTATAGGGTGAATGTAGTGTGCACTTTTCTAGTGTGGTGTTTGTATATGCTGAGGAATAAATACCCTTAACTGCCTCCGTTAAAAGGCGTATCGGCGGTCATTAAGGGGTTAAAGTTGCAATTGATGAATCACCGAAAACATATGGTATCCCCGGACAGCACCCGCAATGTCAAATACACTTGAAAGAAGGCACAAGGTAAATGTCTAAAGCGCAAAAGAAGAAAGGGCAGACCCCCCCCCCCCCCCACCCCATAAAAACTAAATAAAACATAAAGGAGCAAATGTAATAATGAACCCGGCCCCAAATCTTTTCATTACTTTGCATTTTACACAACTACGATGCTGAAGTTGGTTTCTTATTCAGCAGTTTCTTATTCGGCTATTTTTTATTTTCTGTTTTTTTCAGGTTTTTCAATAAAAATAAACCATTCTAAGTATATAATATTATGCGGTCATGTGCCCTCTTGTGAATACACTTAAAAACATAAAAATATTAGAAGGCTGGCACAAAAATGGGCATCAAAGTGGGCACTGAGGTATGGTATTAAAGGTGTTAAATGGCTTTGTGCCACTGATCTGACACCTGACTTGCATACCTTGTGATGCCACACATCAAGTTCCTGTCAATCCAGCCTGGCACAAATGGGTTCTGGGCATCAAAACTGGCATCAAATGGGGCAAATCGCCCATTTTCACAGATTTGAATAAGTAACAGCTATTTTTAAGGGGTTAAATAGCTTTGTGCCACTAATCTAACACCTGATTTACATAACTACTGATGCCCCACATGAAATCCAAGTCACTGCAGCCTGGCACAAATCGGTTCGGGGCATCAAAACTGGCATCAAAGTGGGCAAATCACCCATTTTCACAGATTTGAATAAGTAACAGCTATTTTTAAGGGGTTAAATAGCTTTGTGCCACTGATCTAACACCTGATTTACATACCTACTGATGCCCCACATGAAATACATGTCACTCCAGCCTGGCACAAATGGGTTCTGGGCATCAGAACTGGCATCAAAATGGTCAAATCGCCCATTTTCACAGATTTGAATAAGTAACAGCTATTTTTGAGGGGTTAAATGCCTTTGTGCCACTGATCTAACACCTGATTTACATACCTACTGATGCCCCACATGAAATCCATGTCACTGCAGCCTGGCACAAATGGGTTCTGGGCATCAGAACTGGCATCAAAGTGGGCAAATCGTACATTTTCACATATTTGAATAAGTAACAGCTATTTTTAAGGGGTTAAATGCCTTTGTGCCACTGATCTAACACCTGATTTACATACCTACTGATGCCCCACATGAAATCCATGTCACTCCAGCCTGGCACAAATGTGTTCTGGGCATCAAAACTGGCATCAAATAGGGCAAATCGCCCATTTTCACTGATTTGAATAAGTAACAGCTATTTTTAAGGGGTTATATGCCTTTGTGCCACTGATCTAACACCTGATTTACATACCTACTGATGCCCCACATGAAATCCAAGTCAATCTAGCCTGGCACAAATGGGTTCTGGGCATCAGAACTGGCATCAAAGGGGGCAAATAGCACATTTTCACAGATTTGAATAAGTAACAGCTATTTTTAAGGGGTTAAATGCCTTTGTGCCACTAATCTAACACCTGATTTACATACCTAGTGATGCCCCACATCAAAGTCAAATCACTTCAGCCTGGCACAAATGGGTTCTGGGCATCAAAACTGGCATCAAAGCGGGCAAATCGCCCATTTTCACAGATTTGAATAAGTAACAGCTATTTTTAAGGGGTTAAATGCCTTTGTGCCACTGATCTAACACCTGATTTACATACCTACTGATGCCCCACATGAAATACATGTCACTCCAGCCTGGCACAAATGGGTTCTGGGCATCAGAACTGGCATCAAAATGGTCAAATCGCCCATTTTCACAGATTTGAATAAGTAACAGCTATTTTTGAGGGGTTAAATGCCTTTGTGCCACTGATCTAACACCTGATTTACATACCTACTGATGCCCCACATGAAATCCATGTCACTGCAGCCTGGCACAAATGGGTTCTGGGCATCAGAACTGGCATCAAAGTGGTCAAATCGCCCATTTTCACAGATTTGAATAAGTAACAGCTATTTTTAAGGGGTTAAATGCCTTTGTGCCACTAATCTAACACCTGATTTACATACCTACTGATGCCCCACATGAAATCCATGTCACTGCAGCCTGGCACAAATGGGTTCTGGGCATCAGAACTGGCATCAAAGGGGGCAAATTGCACATTTTCACAGATTTGAATAAGTAACAGCTATTTTGAGGAGGTTAGATGCCTTTGTGCCACTGATCTAACACCTGATTTACATACCTACTGATGCCCCACATGAAATCCATGTCACTCCAGCCTGGCACAAATGGGTTCTGGGCATCAAAACTGGCATCAAAGTACTCAAATCACCCATTTTCACAGATTTGAAAAAGTAACAGCTATTTTTAAGGGGTTAAATGCCTTTGTGCCACTAATCTAACACCTGATTTACATACCAACTGATGCCGCACATGAATTCCATGTCACTCCAGCCTGGCACAAATGGGTTCTGGGCATCAGAACTGGCATCAAATTGGGCAAATTGCACATTTTCACAGATTTGAATAAGTAACTGATGATTTAAGGGGTTAAATGCCTTTGTGCCACTGATCTAACACCTGATTTACATACCTACTGATGCCCCACATGAAATCCATGTCACTGCAGCCTGGCACAAATGGGTTCTGGGCATCAGAACTGGCATCAAAGTGGGCAAATCGTACATTTTCACAGATTTGAATAAGTAACAGCAATTTTTAAGGGGTTAAATTCCTTTGTGCCACTAATCTAACACCTGATTTACATACCTAGTGATGCCCCACATCAAAGTCAAATCACTTCAGCCTGGCACAAATGAGTTCTGGGCATCAGAACTGGCATCAAAGTGGGCAAATCGTACATTTTCACATATTTGAATAAGTAACAGCTATTTTTAAGGGGTTAAATGCCTTTGTGCCACTAATCTAACACCTGATTTACATATTTAATGATGCCCCACATGAAATCCATGTCACTCCAGCCTGGCACAAATGGGTTCTGGGCACCAGAACTGGCATCAAAGTGGGCAAACAGCCCATTTTCGCAGATTTGAATAAGTAACTGATGTTTTTAAGGGGTTAAATGCCTTTGGGCCACTGATCTGACACTTAAAATACACAGACAGTGATGCCCTGCATCAAACCCAGGTCTCTCCCGCCTGGCCCAAATGGGTTCTGGGCACCAGAACTGGCATCAAAGTGGGCAAACAGCCCATTTTCACAGATTTGAATAAGTAACTGATGTTTTTAAGGGGTTAAATGCCTTTAGGCCACTAATACGACACTTAAAATACACAGACAGTGATGCCCTGCATCAAACCCAGGTCTCTCCCGCCTGGCCCAAATGGGTTCTGGGCACCAGAACTGGCATCAAAGTGGGCAAACAGCCCATTTTCACAGATTTGAATAAGTAACTGATGTTTTTAAGGGGTTAATTGCCTTTGGGCCACTGATCTGACACTTAAAATACACAGAAAGTGATGCCCTGCATCAAACACAGGTCTCTCCAGCCTTGGCCAAATGGGTTCTGGGCACCAGAACTGGCATCAAAGTGGGCAAACAGCCCATTTTCACAGATTTGAATAAGTAACTGATGTTTTTAAGGGGTTAAATGCCTTTGGGCCACTAATAAGACACTTAAAATACACAGACAGTGATGCCCTGCATCAAACCCAGGTCTCTCCAGCCTGGCCCAAATGGGTTCTGGGCACCAGAACTGGCATCAAAGTGGGCAAACAGCCCATTTTCACAGATTTGAATAAATAACTGATGTTTTTAAGGGGTTAAATGCCTTTGGGCCACTAATACGACACTTAAAATACACAGACAGTGATGCCCTGCATCAAACCCAGGTCTCTCCAGCCTGGCCCAAATGGGTTCTGGGCACCAGAACTGGCATCAAAGTGGGCAAACAGCCCATTTTCACAGATTTGAATAAGTAAGTGGTGTTTTTAAGGGGTTAAATTCCTTTGTGCCACTGATACCAGAGTGCATACATATAGAACAGGGAGCCCCACAATAAAACCAGGTCTCTTCAGCCTGGCCCTAATTAGTTCTGGGCATCAGAACTGTCATCAAACTGGGCAAACAGCCAATTTTAACAGATTTGAATAGGGACCTGCTGTTTTTAAGGGGTTAAATGGCTTTGGGCCACTGATCTGACACTTAAAATACACAAATAGCGATGCCCTGCATCAAACCCAGGTCCCTCCAGCCTAGCCCAAATGGCTTCTGGGCACCAGAATTAGCATAAAAGTGGGCAAATATAGTGAGTTGGTGTTGGGAATGCCTTGGTTACAGCATCAAAACCCTGTTATTAACTGGGTTACTGAGGAAATTGTTCAATGGTCCTTATCTAAGTCCTTGAAGTGTGTATCTGTGTTGTCTGTCGGTCTGGAAGCTATTCCGGAGTACCTGAAGGTCTTTGAAGACGTGTTCTCTGAAAGCAAGGCTGAGGTTCTACCGCCACATCCATCTTTTAATTGTGCCATCAATTTAATCTGTCTTGTCCTGAGCGGCTGGCCATGAAGGAGTATATTGCCGAGAGTCTTCGTAAGGGGCATATCCGCCCTTATGTTTCTCCTATGGCAGCTGGCTTTTTCTTTGTAAAGAAAAAACATGGTGGTTTGAGTCCTTGCCTCGACTTTCGGGAACTCAACAAAATCACTGTGAGAAACACTTACCCACTTCCTCTCATTCCTGACTTGTGTAACCAGTTGTCTGGGGCCAAATGATTTTCAAAGTTGGATTTGTGGGGAGCCTATAATTGGATAAGTGTTTGAGAGGGAGACGAGTGGAAGACGGCGTTTCTCACGTGAGAAGTTCTTTTTGAGAATCTTTTTACGTCCTTCGGGCTAACAAACACCCCTGGCCATTTTTCACAATTTTATTAATATTGTGTTTGCTGATCTGATCGGTCACTTTGCGATTATTTACCTTGACGACATCTTGGTTTACTCCCCTGACAGTGAAACCCATTTTCACTATTCGCGTACTGTCCTTCATAGACTCAGGGAAAAACTACTTTTTTCAAAATTTGAAATGTTAATTTTTTGTACAGGAGTTATCATTTTTGGGTTTGATTGTTTCCAATGAGGGGTTTCACATGGATCCCAAGAAGGTGCAGGCTGTTAGTGATTGGGTTCAGCCCCGTGACTTGAAGGGTTTGCAACTAGTGATGAGTGAGTATACTCGTTACTTGGGTTTTCCCGAGCACACTCGGGTGGTCTCCAAGTATTTATGTCTGATCAGAGATTTAGTTTTCCTTGCCGCAGCTGCATGATTTACAGCTACTAGACAGCTTGATTACATGTGGGGATTCCCTGGCAAACAGGCAACCCCCACATGTACTCAGGCTGGCTAGCAGCCATACAGTATGCAGCTGCATCAACAAAAACTAAATCTCTGAGCAGTCACAAATACTCGGGAGACCACCGAGCTCATCACTATTTGCAACGCTTCTTGGGGTTTGCAAACTACTATCGAAAGTTCATCAAGTATTTTTTGCAGGTAGTTAATAGTGATGAGCGTATATACTTGTTGCTCGGGAAATCTCCGAGTATTTGTGACTGCTCAGAGATTTAGTTTTTGTTGACGCAGCTGCATGATTTATGGCAATTATGGCACTTAGCCTCTCTCTTCCCACTGCCCTGTAGCGGTGGCAATGGGGTAATAGTTGGGTGGTTGATGTGACCTTTGAATTGTAAGGTCACATCAAGCCCGGCTTAGTAATGGAGAGGTGTCAATAAGACAGCTATCCATTACTAATCCTATAGATCTCCTGTAATGAATAAAAAAAACAAAACAACAATATACCTGTCCGTTGTTCTGTCCCACGCAGTAATCCATATCTGGGGAAAATACAGTTTGCAACCAGGACTGTGCTAAGATGCTACCAGCCCAGCTGCAAATTACTGGGGAATGAGGAGATGCTGCCAGCGCAGCCTCAGTGACTAGCGGTGAAGTCACTGAGTCTACCCTCCCTGCTTGCCTGACCCGCGCTGAACTCTGGAGCGTGGGAAAATGCCAGTTCATTTTCCCACGCTGCAGAGTTCATTGCAGTTCAAGCCGGAAGGGAGGGCAGACTATGTGACATCAGCACTAGTCTCTGTAGCTGCACTGGCAGCATCTCCTCATTCCCCAGTAGTTTGCAGCCATGGCGGTTGCATTTCAGCACCGCTCCTAGTTGCAAACTGTATTTTCCCCAGATATTGATTACTGCGTGGGACAGAACGACTGACAGGTATGGTATATTGTTGGGTTTTTGTTTTTGGTTTTTTTTAATTACAGGAGAACAAGGGCGTTGTATGTATTAGCTGCATAATAAGGATGAAAAACTGTGTTTAGTGTTTTATTTCATTAAAAGACTTTATCCTGGCTGCGTCTTTATTGAACCTGTAACAACTATAGGATTAGCAATGGATAAGTGTCTTCTTGACACTTCTCCATTACTAAGCCGGGCTTGATGTGACCTTACAATATAAAGGTCACATCAACCCCCAAACTATTACCCCATATACCACCGATACAGGGCAGCGGGAAGAGAGAGGCTAAGTGCTGAAATTGGTGAATCTTAAAAATGCGACATTTCTGGGGAGGCTGAGAGCTAGTGTTTGTAGCCATGAGGGGTCAATATCCATGGCCCCTTCCTAGGCTATGAATATCAGCCCGCAGCTGTCTGCATAGCTTTTTCTGGAATTTAATTATAAGGGTACCCCATGTCATTTTTGGGGGGCCACCCTATTTTAATAGCCAGTAAACACTAAAAATACAGCTGTGGGCTCATATTCATAGCCTGGGGAGATCCATGGGTATTAACCCCTTCTTAGGCTATAAACATTGGCCTCCAGTCGCTGGCTTTCCCTCTCTGGATTGGAAAATTATGCGGGAGCCCGCAACATTTTTTCCCCCCAAAATAATCTTTTATTAATTACATACATGTCCTCTAATTTGCACACACACTATACTAATTGTATTGATCACTGACATATACAGTACATATCTAACTATTCTGCATCTACTTAGTGTATGTAAACCATGTCTTCTATCCTGTCTGCTCCAGCAGTGATTTTAGAGAGGCTGACAAATGAATTACCGGCTATTCTTCTATGTATCTCTCTCTGCAATATAAAGACTATATATATACAGTGTATATATATATATATATATATATATATATATATATATATATATATATATATATATATATATATATATATATATATATATAGTAAAAACGGAACAGCACACTGGTGTAACTTATCTTAGGGTGCAAAGCCTCCAGGCAACCCGTCCACTGGTCGTCAGCATTCAATATAGATCAAAAAGAGAGGCAGCACTCCATTTTCAAAAAGGTGCAGGATTTATTCAAATCCACATGTCAGCACAGACATGTGGATTTGAATAAATCCTGCACCTTTTTGAAAATGGAGTGCTGCCTCTCTTTTTGATCTATATATATATATGTATATATATATATATGTATATATATATATATATATATATATATATATATATATATATATATATATATATATATATATATATAACCATATGCAAGAAGAAAGAGAAGGCACTCACCGATCTAAATTTCCCAACTTTATTTCATCTTAATGTTAAAAAAATTCCATGGCCGGGGGAGTGAGGAGCGGAGTTCTTGTGAGCAGGGATAGACGACGGCCGTTTGTGCTTGCGCTTCCACGGGTCAGTATTTTTTTAACATGAAGATGAAATAAAGTTGGGAATTTTAGATCGGTGAGTGCCTTCTCTTTCTTCTTGCATATGGTCATGGATTTTCGTGTATTTTCAGAAGAGCACCTATGATCTTGATGCATGGCTGATGCTAGGACTATTATTCATTAATACCTGAACCCGAAATTTTTGGATAACCTCGTTTCACAGACAGTGCCGTTCGTTTTTGGTCTTCTTGGCGTTAGAGATATATATATATATATATATATACACACACCCACTAGCTATTGAACCTGTTCTACGCCCGGGTGGCGAGCATTTATATTGGTATATGGTCTCCATCCTGGTATGCGCCTCTTCCATCCTGCCCCCTAATCTTGTCATGTGCTGCTACCATCTTGCACCCCCATCCTGTCATACGCTGCTCCCATCCTGCGCCCCCTTCCTGTCATGTGCAGCCCCATCCTGCGCCCTCATCCTGTTTTGTGCGCCTCCATCTTGTCATGTGCTACTCTTTTCCTGTGCCCTCATCCTGTAATGTGCTGCTCCCATCCTGCGCCCCCATCCTGTCATGTGCTGCTTTCATCCTGCGCCCCATCCTGTCATGTGCTGCTCCCATTCTGCGCCCCCATTCTGTAATGTGCTGCTCCCATCCTGCGCCCCCATTCTGTCATGTGCTGCAACCATTCTGCGCCCCCATTCTGTCATGTGCTGCTCCCATCCTGTGCCCCCATTCTGTCATGTGCTGCTCCCATCCTGCGCCCCATTCTGTAATGTGCTGCACCCATTCTGCGCCCCCATTCTGTCATGTGCTGCTCCCATCGTTGATGGCCCCCATAAGATGCTCCATAGCATAATATGCCCCGTATGCTGATGCTGCGATTTAAAAAAAAAAAAATGACAGACTCACCTCTCGTCGCTGGGCGCCGAGTGCCTAAGCAGGCGGGAACACCAGCGCACTATGGGGGTCAGGTGCTGGAGTCGCCGCTGGCTAAGGCCCCCGGTGTAACAGCGTGTCCCTCCCCCGGCCTGTGTCCCTGGACTGCTATGTAATCAGGCTTGAGTCAACAACCAGAAGGGGGAGCTTTCCCTCATGGAGGGATGGATCCCAGGACACAGAACAATAGACTCATGTGTTGGCTGATTCAATTGTGTGGTGACTTGCGAAGGGCTGGGATCGTATACTGAGGCGAGATCCTGGTGCCCGTGTGTGGAGGATTAAAAGCTGCCACGTGGAATGGTGTTGTGTCCCTCATCTGCTGGATCCAGTAAACCCATCCCAGGATTATTTTTCTTTTCCCTGGCTTCGGATTGCCAGGTGGCGCCCCCGGATCTGCTCCCTTTGTGTGGACTCATTGTAGACTAATTACGGACGCTGCAGAATTACTTTGATTTGTGTTGTCCCAGTTCCCTGTTCCGATAAATTTTATTGGATTGATTACTGGCGTGGTGTCTCTTCCTGCTCTGTCGCATGCCCCGTCACTTGCGATATTCACCTGTCCCTGTTCCACCGCCGCGCGCCACTCTGTCATCCGTGTCCTCTGGCTGTGACTGTTGAGGCAGGGGGCGCGCACTGACCACGTCATCGCGCCCTATGACCTGAACGTCACAGCCAGAGGATGCGGAAGACCCGGCGGTGGAACGGGGACAGGTGAATATAGCATGGCTCACCCTCCCCCTTCATACTCACCCTCCTGGTGCGTCTCTGCTTCTCCGTTGGAGATAGCGGTATGCGTTCAGTGCTTACTCATACCGCGATCTCCTGGGCCACAATCCTCCTCCCCGGATGCGTCACACTGTGGGATCCAGACTGTGCAGACGCGTCGCGCTTGCGCAGTCTATAAAGGCTTTGGACAGAGTGACGCTATCAGCGTTATAATATATATATATATATATATATATATATATATATATATATATATATATATATATATATATATATATATATATATATATATATATATATAATGGTGTTCAAAAGTCCTGCATAGGCGTGAAGAAAACTATGTTTCATACTTCTGCATCTCTACAGTGAAACTATGTTTTTGTAATCCCTCATCGTATGCCATACTCATTTTTGAATGTCCCAAGTGTATAAATTGTTATGGTATGCGCATTTTTGATAATTTTTTTTACAGCATAACCATACCTACACCAGTACAGTGTGTAGAATGGTGAACAGGTTTCTAAGTTCATTAACTTCCAATGCAAGTTCACACAGACTTAAATTTAACTTTTTAAGATTTTTTATTTTTTATTTAATTCAGAGTCCTGAAAAGGGCCTTTAGAGTGCATCTTTAGCTTCTAATACTTTATTGGCCAGCCTTTGCTCTTGAGCACCAGCTTGCATCTCTGTGGCATTGAGTGAACAAGCTTCTGCAGATGTTCACGAGTGATGATGTGGTTCCAGGCCTGTATCAGAGCCTCAATCAACTCACTCTTGGTCCTTGGCTGTTTTCTAGATATCTCTAATGATACCTTGTGCCACAAATTTTCAATTGGATTGAGGTCCGGGGACTGAGCTGGCCAGTCAATAGTAGCCACCTTGTTCTTTTTTTTCCTTTCCGTTACTGTCTTAAGGCCCCGTCTCACATAGCGAGATCGCTAGCGAGATCGCTGCTGAGTCACAAGTTTTGTGACGCAACAGCGACCTCAGTAGCGATCTCGCTATGTGTGACACGTACCAGCGATCAGGCCCCTGCTGTGAGATCGCTGGTCGTGTCGGAATGGCCTGGACCTTTTTTTGGTCGTTGAGGACCTGCTGACATCGCTGAATCGGTGTGTGTGACACCGATCCAGCGATGTCTTCACTGGTAACCAGGGTAAACATCGGGTTACTAAGCGCAGGGCCGTGCTTAGTAACCCGATGTTTACCCTGGTTACCAGCGTAAATGTAAAAAAAAACAAACAGTACATGCTCACCATCTGATGTCCGTCAGGTCCCTTGCCGTCTGCTTCCTGCTCTGACTGAGCCGCCGTAAAGTGAGAGCACAGCAGTGACGTCACCGCTGCGCTCTGCTCTCACTGTACGGCGGCTCAGTCAGGGCAGGAAGCAGACGGCAAGGGACACTGAAAGGCGAGTATGTACTGTTTGTTTTTTTTGGTAACCAGGGTAAACATCGGGTTACTAAGCGCGGCCCTGCGCTTAGTAACCCGATGTTTACCCTGGTTACCTGGGTGCTGCAGGGGGACTTCGGCATCGTTGAAGACAGTTTCAACGATGCCGAAGTCGTTCCCCTGATCGTTGGTCGCTGGAGAGAGCTGTCTGTGTGACAGCTCCCCAGCGACCACACAGCGACTTACCAACGATCACGGCCAGGTCGTATCGCTGGTCGTGATCGTTGGTAAATCGCTATGTGAGACGGGGCCTTTAGCTCTGTGACAAGGAGCATTATCATCCTGGAAGATGTAATCCCCTGAAAAGAGGTGTTGAGCAGAAGGAAGCATTTTCTTATTAAGGATGTCTATGTATTTTTTTGCATTAACCATACCCTCCACAATATGAAGCCTTCCAACACCATTGGCTGCCGTACAGCCCCAGACCATTACTTTCATCGGATGTTTCACAGAGAAGCTCAAACACTCTGGCTTGTACTCTTCATGTGGGAACCTTCTCACATAAGACTTGCCATCATTTCCTAAAATGCAAAAAGTGCTTTCATCACTAAATAGCACTTTTTCCCACTCCTCCTTCCTCCATTTTAAATATTTCAATGCCCACAGTTTTCGCCTTTGTCTTTGTATGGATGTCATCAATGGCTTCTTTCGGGCCTTGCACCCTCTCAATCCTGCTTCCAAACATCTCTTCCTAACAGTTGATGTTGCTACCTCAATATTGCACTTTTCTTGCCATTCTCGCAGAAGTTGAGGAGAGGTGAGTTTTCGATTGGCAAGGGATGTTCTTATGAGTACTCTATCCTCCCTTTTAGTTGACTTTCTGGGCCGACCAGATCTGGGCCTGTCCTGGGTAATTCCAAGCTGCTTATGTTTCTGCAAAATTCTTACGACTGTACTCTGATTACAGCCGACCTTCCTTGCGATCTGGGGGCCAGTATAACCCTCTTCATGTAGCACCACAACTCGCACACGATCCTCCGCTGACAAAAATCTGAAGGCTCCCATCATAAAACTCTACAGTATGATTCACTAGATAGACCAACAGATAAAACAAACAAACAAAGCAGCAGATGGGATGTAATGTGATTGGCTGCCATATCCAGGTTATGATTGGTCACAAGAACCTCATCTGTGATTGGCTAATTTTGGATCTGAAGCTGTACAATATTTAGTTGTGCTTTCAATTCCCATATTGTTGCAATAATATCAGGCAAAACTGCTTCAAAAGCTAAAAATATTACAGGGAGAGAATGCAAAATTGTATTCTGAACAAAACCATATATAATATGTCATATTAGCATCGAAGATATTCGACAGAAAACGTTTAAAACTTGAAAAATCAATTTATCCTATACCTATGCAGGACTTTTGAACACCACTGTATATATATACTGTATATATGTATACACACACACACACACCACACATTTATTCTATGTGTATATCTCTATTCTATCGTAATCTAACCTGTCACTCTGATTAAAATGTACGTGGCTGTTTATTTGCCGGCTTTTAATCTATCTATCTATCTAGAATATATATATACATTTTGAAGAATATTACGTTTTAAAACTATGTGTAAATGATTAATAACATTTCTGTATGTAAAATCTCATGTTAAAATCGCACTGCAGTCGGATGTAGATCGGGTGTTAGGTGTGAGAAGTCAGATTGTACTCGCACAAGAAACGCCTGACACTCACATGACACTTGCATTGCACTCGTCAGACTTTCCTAGTGTGTAAATCGCTAGTGTGTCTCCAGAATGTGTATGTAATAGTGGTGTGAGATCAGTGGCCAAGGTCATTTAACCCCTTAAAATTCAGTTACTTATTCAAATCATTAAAATCAATGCCAACTTTGATGCCAATTCTCACGGCCAGAACCCATTTGGGAAAAGCTAAAGTGACATGAATTTCATGCAGGGCATCAAAATGCATGTCATAATGGTGTCAGATCAGTGGCCCAAAGTCATTTAACCTCTTAAAAAATCACTTACTTATTCAAATATGTGAAAATGGGCTGTTTGCCCACTTTGATGCCAGTTCTGATGCCCAGAACCCATTTGGGCCAGGCTGAAGAGACCTGTTTTTGATGTGGGGCTCCCTGTTTTATATGTATGCACTGTGGTATCAGTGGCCCAAAGGCATTTAACCCCTTAAAAACATCAGTTACTTATTCAAATCTGCGAAAATGGGCTGTTTGCCTAAATTGATGCCAGTTCTGATGCCCAGAAAACATTTGGGCCAGGCTGAAGGGACCTGGGTTTGATGCAGGGCATCACTTTCTGTGTATTTTAAGTGTCAGATCAGTGGCCCAAAGGCAATTAACCCCTTAAAAACATCAGTTACTTATTCAAATCTGTGAAAATGGGTGATTTGCCCACTTTGATGCCAGTTTTGATGCCCAGAACCCATTTGTGCCAGGCTGGAGTGACATGGATTTCATGTGGGGCATCAGTAAATATGTAAATCAGGTGTTAAATCAGTGGCACAAAGGCATTTAACCCCTTAAAAATAGCTGTTACTTATTCAAATCTGTGAAAATGTGCAATTTGCCCACTTTGATGCCAGTTCTGATGCCCAGAACCCATTTGTGCCAGGCTGCAGTGACATGGATTTCATGTGGGGCATCAGTAGGTATGTAAATCAGGTGTTAGATTAGTGGCACAAAGGCATTTAACCGCTTAAAAATAGCTGTTACTTATTCAAATCAGTGAAAATGGGCGATTTGCCCCATTTGATGCCAGTTTTGATGCCCAGAACACATTTGTGCCAGGCTGGAGTGACATGGATTTCATGTCGGGCATCAGTAGGTATGTAAATCAGGTGTTTAATAAGTGGCACAAAGGCATTTAACCCCTTAAAAATAGCTGTTATTTATTCGCATGTGTGAAAATTGGTTCTCTGCCCACTTTGATGCCAGTTCTGATGCCCAGAACCCATTTGTGCCAGGCTGGATTGACAGGAACTTGATGTGTGGCATCACAAGGTATGCAAGTCAGGTGTCAGATCAGTGGCACAAAGCCATTTAACACCTTTAATACCATACCTCAGTGCCCACTTTGATGCCCATTTTTGTGCCAGCCTTCTAATATTTTTATCTGTTTGTAAGTGTATTCACAAGAGGGCACATGACCGCATAATATTATATACTTAGAATGGTTTATTTTTATTGAAAAACCTGAAAAAAACAGAAAATAAAAAATAGCCGAATAAGAAACTGCTGAATAAGAAACCAACTTCAGCATCGTTACACAACTAAACAATCTGCACTACAAGTCCCAGCATTGCTAGGGCTGCTGTGCATGGTGGCAGGGTGTGCACACTCCTTCTGTAAGTGTCCGCAGTCCTATAATCCTTCTCAGGTCGCTTGTGCTTTTTCTCTGACTGGTTTCAGGGTTTTCCTTTCCATGACTTTCCTAATCTCCCTCTGTACAGCTCAGCCCCAGGGGGAGGGGAGGCTCACATGGCGGCCATGATTCGGTATCCTTAGGGTTAAGGCTGAGGTAGGATAGGCTGGAGGACTGCCTGTTTGTGTAGGAAGGGCCTGGTCATGTGACTCTTCTCCCCCACCCCAGGGCCAGGAAGCTCCAGGCTGGGCTCCAGAGGAGAAGGCGCCTTCAGAGAGGACAGCATGGAGCTGCCCAACTTCTTCAAACACTGGTTCAGTAAGTTGCTATCCTGTGCAGAGCGCCCCCCATTGTAGTCTCTGCTTCCTGAGGGCTAGTGGGTGAGCGCTGTCCCTGGTGCAGGCGACTTGCTGTGTGTAGACGGTGCCTTCACCTCTGTGGGGTGTAGTGTCAGATTATCTCCATGGTTCTGTGCAGTAACTGAAGGGTTAAAGGCACTGAGGCAGAAACAACTCTGTATTTTGGCCTATTGTCTGCTCCTGTGTGGGATACTGCTGGCTGTGTAACCCTGCCGCCCTCCATCTGTTATGGAACTACAACTCCCAGCCTGTGGCTGTCGGAGCATGCTGAGAGATGAGTTTCACAGAGGCGAGAGCCTTCCACAGTGAAGAGCTATCAGTCTGTTTTAATGCGTCTTCCAAACCTAGGATCCAGGTGGTCAGTGGCCCCTAGCACTGGGGTAGGGCCTGTCTGCTTCCCAGGAGAGGAAAAGCTGCTGTAAATTGTAAAGTGGAGCAGTTATCTGGGGCTTCTGTGGCACTGCTGTCAGCAAGTGGCTTCTGTGGCACTGCTGTGGGTAGGCGGCGGCCTCTGTGGCACTGCTGTGGGCAGGCAGGTGGCTTCTGTGGTACTGCAGTGGGCAGGCGAGTGGCTTCTGTGGGCATGCAAGTGGCTTTTGTGGCTTTGCCTTGGCCAGGCAAGTGGCTTCTGTGGCACTTCTGTGGGCAGTCGCAGGTATCTTCTGTGGCACTGCTGTGGGCAAGCGAGTGGCTTCTGTGGCGCTGCTGTGGGCAGGTGAGTGGCTTCTGTGGCACTTATGTGGGCAGGTGAGTGGCTTCTGTGGTACTGCTGTGGGCAGGCGAGTGGCTTCTGTGGCACTGCTGTGGGTAGGCGAATGGCTTCTGTGGCACAGCTTTGGGTAGCTGCTGCTGTGGGCATAGTGTCAGGTGGACCGCTTCTGGGGTGCCACTGTGAGCAACCAGTCAGGCGGGCGGCTTCTGTGGTGCCACAGTGAGCAGCTAGTCACGTGGGCGGCTTCTGTGGCGCCACTGTTAGCACACAGTCAGGTGGGCAACTTCTGGGGTGCCACAGTGAGCAGCCAGTCAGGTGAGGGGCTTCTATGGCCCCGCTGACTGCAGCCAGTCAGGTGGGCAGCGTCTGTGGTGCCGTGTTGAGCAGCCAGTCAGGTGGGCGGCTTTTGGGGCCCTGTTGCTGGCAGCCAGTCAGGCAGGCGGCTTCCATGGTGCCACTGTTTCAGTAATTTTCTTTTCACCTGTTTCAGTAAGGCTACTTTCACATTAGCACCGTGCACTGCACATCGCAATGCGACGTTGCAGCGCACCAACGCATACTGTGCAAGCGCCGCACAACGGGGGCAGCGGATGCTGTTTTTCAACGCATCCGCTGCCCCATTGTGAGGTGCGGGGAGGCGGGGGCGGAGTTCCGGCCGCGCATGTGCGGTCGGAAAAGACGGGAACGATACACCAAAAAACGTTACAAGCAACGTTTTTTGGTGGCGACGGTCCGACGCAACCGTCGCACGACGGTTGCGACGTGTGGCAATGCGTCGCACTGCGTCGCTAATGCAAGTCAATGGAGAAAAAACGCATCCTGCAAGCAATTTTGCAGGATGCGTTTTTTCTCCAAAACGACGCATAGCGACGTGCAGTGCGCGACGCTAGTGTGAAAGTAGCCTTACTCTCACCCTGGTAAAGGGAAGGACAAACAACGATCTTTAAGGAAAGGTTAAAAAAATTAATTGGTCCTGAGCGGGGGGGTCTAAATATTGTGGTGATTAAATAGAAAACCAACCTAACGCTCAGGCACCTACACGAAAGTTGGGATATGAAAGCCAAAAAGCCGACCCCACTCTGCTCCATCTGCTGAGCGTAAGTGTGCGTTTCCTGCAGTCACACCGGGATAAGGTGCGGCGCCTCCTCCCAGCTTGTGTTATGGCGGCTTCTCAGCAGCACAGGCCATTAATGCCGCTGTGCTCCGGTACTTCTAGTCAGACCGGCGACACTTAGAACAATGCTGGGTCACAAGGCTCCGGAGGGAAATGATGTGAAGTCCGCCCTCCTGGCAGGATTAAGAGGCACAGAGAAGGGGTTAAGCAGGTTGTGTCTTTCTCTTTTGGGATTAAGAGCTTTCTGCTTCTTCCAGGTCACAGTAACACAGAGCTGCGGTCGGAAGTTGTACCCAGATTAGTATTGTATGGCCCCGTCTACACATTTCATGGCAGCTGCTAAAATTTACCGAATGATGAAATTCTCCCGACTTCTGATCAGTTCAGAGACCTCCATAGTCACTAACGAGTGGTCAGAACTGTGCGCTGTGGACACAATGGCCGTGCCAGATCTGCGATGAGGAAGCAGACTGGAATTAATATCTGGAGTTAATGGGGGTTTTGTTTTGCAACCTGTAAAGAAGTGAGAAAAGTAGTGATGAGGCTGAGCCTGTATTCATCCAGATTACACTGGTAGCCACTGATGAGAAATCATTGCCACCAATTTCTTGACTGCTAATAAGGGTTTACATTTTTTTAACCCTATAAATCACAGTATATATGAGAAGTTCTACAACTTTCTAACCGTCACACATTGAAATTTCCATCGCTACGACGTTACGATTCGTGACGTTCTAGCGATATCGTTACGATATTGCTGTGTCTGACACGCTACTGCGATCAGACACCCTGCTGAGAATCGTACGTCGTAGCAGATCGTTTGGAACTTTCTTTCGTCGCTTGATCACCCGCTGACATCGCTGGATCGTTGTGTGTGACAGCGATCCAGCGATGTCTTCGCTTGTAACCAGGGTAAACATCGGGTAACTAAGCGCAGGGCCGCGTTTAGTAACCCGATGTTTACCCTGGTTACCAGCGTAAACGTAAAAAAACAAACCGTACATACTCACCAGTCGGTGTCCTTCAGGTCCCTTGCCGTCTGCTTCCTGCTCTGAGTGCCGGCCGGAAAGTGAGAGCAGATCGCAGCGGTGCTGCGCTCTGCTCACTGTACGGCTGCACTCAGAGCAGGAAGCAGACGGCAAGGGACCTGAAGGACACCGACTGGTGAGTATGTACGGTTTGTTTTTTTACGTTTACGCTGGTAACCAGGGTAAACATCGGGTTACTAAGCGCGGCCCTGCACTTAGTTACCCGATGTTTACCCTGGTTACCCGGGGACTTCGGCATCGCTCCAGCGCCGTGATTGCAACGTGTGACCGCAGTCTACGACGCTGGAGCGATGAGTATACGACGCTGCGACGTCACGAATCGTGCCGTCGCAGCGATGAAAATTTCAATGTGTGACGGTACGCTAACATATTTTTCTTTAATTCTTTGCCATTTTCCAAAGGTTTGTTTGCTTTCTGACTGCACACACATACGTTGCCAGTCCTGTTCTCATTGATGCATTGTCACCAGTCTGTGCAGTGCTTGGGCCTCCATACTCATTAGATGAAAGTTGGTCAGCCCCACTGGGAAAGTTTTTGTTCTGTGTACTTTCCCACCATGCGTCCATCTTGACATACTGTTCTCATTCACTAAAGGTACCGTCACACTAAGCAACGTCGCCAGCGATCTGTGACGTTGCAGCGTCCTAGGGAGCGATATCGCTGTATTTGACACGCAGCAGCGATCAGAATCCCGCTGTGAAATTGCTGGTCGCTGCTAGAAGGTCTGCACATTATTTGGTCGCTAGGTCGCCATGTATCGCCGTGTTTGACAGCAAAAGCAACCATACCAGCGATATTTTACACTGGTAACCAGGGTAAACATCGGGTTACTAAGCGCAGGGCCGCGCTTAGTAACCCGATGTTTACCCTGGTTACCAGCGTAAAAGTTAAAAAAACAAACAGCACATACTCACCAGCGCGTCCCCCAGCCTCTGCTTCCTGACACTGACTGATCGCCGGCCCTAAACTGAAAGTGAAAGCACAGCGGTGACGTCACCGCTCTGCTGTTAGGGCCGGAGCTCAGTCAGTGTCAGGAAGCAGAGGCTGGGGGACACGCAGGTGAGCATGTACTGTTTGTTTTTTTAACTTTTACGCTGGTAACCAGGGTAAACATCGGGTTACTAAGCGCGGCCCTGCGCTTAGCAACCCGATGCTTACCCTGGTTACCCGGGGACCTCGGCATCGTTGGTCGCTGGAGAGCTGTCTGTGTGACAGCTCTCCAGCGACCAAACAGCGACGCTGCAGCGATCTGCATCGCTGTCGCTATCGCTGCAGCGTCGCTTAATGTGACGGTACCTTAACTCCCAGCTAACACATCTGCATACCCCCATCCACCACACTTCCAACGCTCCCACCTCTCTATACTGTGCCCTCTTACACTTTGTGCCAGCTGCACACTGCCTCCACCATACTGTGCCTGCTCCTCAAGGCCCCGTCTCACTAAGCGATTTACCAACGATCACGACCAGCGATATGACCTGGCCGTGATCGTTGGTAAGTCGCTGTGTGGTCGCTGGGGAGCTGTCACACAGACCGCTCTCCCCAGCGACCAACGATCAGGGGAACGACTTCGGCATCGTTGAAACTGTCTTCAACGATGCCGAAGTCCCCCTGCAGCACCCGGGTAACCAGGGTAAACATCGGGTTACTAAGCGCAGGGCCGCGCTTAGTAACCCGATGTTTACCCTGGTTACCAAAAAAAACAAACAGTACATACTCGCCTTTCGGTGTCCAGGTCCCTTGCCGTCTGCTTCCTGCTCTGACTGAGATCCGGCCATACAGTGAGAGCAGAGCGCAGCGGTGACGTCACTGCTGTGCTCTCACTTCTCACTGTACGGCCGGCAGTCAGTGAGAGCAGGAAGCAGACGGCAAGGGACCTGACGGACATCAGAAGGCGAGTATGTACTGTTTGTTTTTTTTTACATTTACGCTGGTAACCAGGGTAAACATCGGGTTACTAAGCGCGGCCCTGCGCTTAGTAACCCGATGTTTACCCTGGTTACCAGTGAAGACATCGCTGGATCGGTGTCACACACACCGATTCAGCAATGTCAGCGGGGCCTCAACGACCAAAAAAAGGTCCAGGCCATTCCGACACGACCAGCGATCTCGCAGCAGGGGCCTGATCGCTGGTACGTGTCACACATAGCGAGATCGCTATGGAGGTCGCTGTTGCGTCACAAAACTTGTGACTCAGCAGCGATCTCGCTAGCGATCTCGCTATGTGAGACGGGGCCTTCACACTAACACCCCCTTATCGACCAGAAACATCCACCATCCCACTTCTCCATATTGTCTACCCATGCTCCCACTTCTCCATTCTGTCCCCATCCACGTTCCTACTTCTCCATACTCTCCCCCGCCACTTTTTCATCTTTGTACTGCACCCTCTCACACTTTTCACCATCTGCAAACTGTTTTCACCATACTTTGCTTTCCAACACCCTACATTTACAATTAAGGTCCCTACAATCTTGGGCTCCATAGATCGATTACCTTCCTCGCCTTTATGTTGCCACAGGCTGAGGTGTGCCAGCGGCGGGCTGAGGTGTGCCAGCGGCGGGCTGAGGTGTGCCAGCGGCGGGCTGAGGTGTGCTGGGAGCTGATAAGCCCTTTTCTGCCCATGTTTTGGGAGGCTTGTCTTCTAACATATTCGCACTTGAGATATGCCAATACAATTGAATGTAGAAAGGGAACCTGTCTACTACCAGTAGACACTATCTCCTGGTGGGATAGTGAATAACTTCTGCATAGCTGGGGATCAGATTGGTGGGACCCCACCGCTCCTGAGAACGGCCTCTGAGGAGCCCTGTCTGATTAGAGCTTAGGTGAAGCATGTGGTGCTCTGATCCATTAATTTTCAGTGTGACCGTCGGAGATTGCCAAGCTTTGCCTTCTGCTGGGCTTCAGCACGCCCGTTAAGAGTGAAGGTGCGCATGCCCAATCTCTATTCAGATGGGGGGCTCTTCAGTCCCTGGTTCTCAGGATTGGTGGGGACCCAGCAATATGGAATTTATCCCCTATGCTATGAATCGGGAATTGCTTAAAAAGGGGTACAATTTCTTTAAAACTAAGCCACAGTCTAAAGACCCCCATTCATACTGGATAAAAGTTGGCATAACGCACTGTTTGGTGGGACTGGTCAATCATCTGATGGGTATAGAGGCGTCATGATCATCCCATATGGATCTGGTAGCTAAAACATAAACCACAGACTCTTGTTTTCAGTGATGCCCTGCTGACATTGGGGTCTGCTAGCGACTTCTTCCTCTCTAACCAGTGGAAAGACGTTAACGTTTGGCTAAAGCGAGCGCTAATATGTACGGTGCGATCAAACTAGTGTTGGATGGGCTGACAATCCATCTCATGTGTATGTCCAGCTTGAGTCTAGTTTGTCATTTTCCTGGCTTGTAGATTATTATTTATATTTTTTTTGGAGTGGGGTTTGTTAACTTAGGTTGCTCGTACACCCTAGATCAAAGTTTGTGTTTTCAGTGGGGTGAGCGGAGTAAGCCTCTGATTTACAGGTCTGGCTGCTGATCGCGGCCCCACATAGATCTGATGGGGCAGAGGAGGTATTTAGGCCACTTTTGGTGATTGGTGGAGGGGGGGTGGTTGGCCAACTTTAATCTGAGGTGTATGGTGAGTTGTATTCAGATTCTGGGTTTCAGCCCTTTTCCTTTCAGGGCGTGCATGGAAAGGAAAAGTGCAGCACCACTACGCTTTTGGTCATCATTCCTCACGGCGCACGTCTATGAATGTGCTACTGGTAGAATTTTCTTTTTATTATTGCTCTGTAATGAGCACAAAAATATAACAAGTAGTAAAGAATGGAAATAACCTCATCTGTTACTTCTAACTTGTTTATCTTGGTAACAGGAAGCATCTGCTGGCTGCAGGAAAGGAGTTACAATGTGGCATCCCTCAGCTGGGACAATGCATGGCCCCTGATTGAGAGAGGACTCCATTATCACAGTAGATTTCCTCCCTGATGTTTGAATCATCAGTATGGACTCATAATGGAGAAAACTGGGGCGAACACTCAAAATAGAGATCACGGAAATTAAATTTTTTAATCTTTATCCATTGTAAGCCACCTCCAGTTTGATGGCCCAGGATTGTGGGTCACTGAAGCTCTAGTACATGAGGACTCCTATATGCAGACAGAGTGGTGTGTTTCCCCCCAGCATCTTGTGTATTTTTTTTTCTGTGAATTAGGTTTCAGGTCAATAAAAGAAGTAATTAAAATGAGGGGAAACTGTCTACTGGGACCCGGAGTTTTAAGGGAATGTGTTATGTTCGTAAATTATAGAAATTGCTTGTAAAAACAAGGAACTTTTGCAATTAACTTCATAGTAAAAATGCTCGCTGTGCTCAAGAACAGAAGACTTTTCAATTGCCCAATTTACAACTACAGTAGTGGCCTGTTTTACCTGCTACCTGTGCAGTGGCCGCTGTCCTGGGCAAAGAGCTGAAGCTTACAAGCTGTTAGGTAACCATCTTGCAGACGCTGCTTTGAAGCTGGATTCTGCTTTCCTGTTGCTGCAGGAGCAAAGCTTCTTCTGCTAGCAATATTGGAGAGCGGACATTTAAGGCTAGTGACTCAGCCATGGTGCCGGCCCGAACTGTCAATCTTCAGGAGCGCATTGGCTATCAGGAACCTGGAAGCTGAGAAGTGGTGGGCTCCTAAAGAGCAAACGTGAGACAACCCCTTAAAGCAAATTAGGTGGCATTTCTGCCCCTTTTTCCGTAGAGAAATGGCACCGAAAAACTATACAAGTGAATCTTATGTCTCTTGATATGTTAAAGTGCCGTAATATTTTCATTAACTGCTTTGAGGCTGTGTTGTGTTTCTTCTTTTTTGTCCACTATTTAAAAAAATTTAAAAAAAACAAGAAACCCAGCAAAAACATGGCTGTTACTGCGGTTTAGGAAAATCTCATTAACATGATGCATTACTAATGCATTTGTATGAACATAATCTAAGGGCAGGGCTAAAAACCAGCTCACTCTTACTGCGGCTACTGCAATCCTCAGCATGGAGAAAGCCACTCCTGCCCGACGTGGCACATCTTGGCCTAAGTCTAGGGCTGCAGTGCGACAAGAAGATCGAAAAATGTTTGTGTCCCCGCGGCTGCATGTCTCGCGGTTAACAAACGGGCAATCCCTGCATGTGTGCCGGCTGTCAAGCAGACATTCAGCTGCAGGGACTCAAACATATTATTTGTGCACACCGAAGACACTCTGTTAGCACACGAGCATGCTCAGATAACACCTTATCCGAGCACGTTCGCTCATCACTAGTCACCATGTGACTCATAAAATATCCTATCTTTTTTATTTTTGGCCTCAAGTTGCACGCGACTTTGTCTCTATAAACATAAATATAAGCTCCAAATTGGTAATCTTTTTTTGGTTGCACTGCACATGTCAGTCTTGCCCTAGTGGTTAGCATGACCCTCCCAATATTAGATGATTTCAATGGAAGCTTGCAGAGTGACCATATATTTTAGAAAATGGCAGGAGAGGCCGAATCCTGACAATGTGTGTGTGTTTTGCATGTCTCATAGTGCAGGGATCTATTACACGTAAATCATACAAATCCTCTTGATTTTGGGGGAGTCCAGGGGAAAAGCTATCTACTTCGTTTCGTTCTGTCTCCACCACTTTTCAATCATTAGAATACATTTGCCATGCAAAATGAAATGGGATTTTTGCATTTCCAAACAAAGCAAAGACCCTGGTGGAATCACTTACGTTTGATCCGTCGTTTCCAAATCTTCATTTACCCTTGGAACACTCATGCTCACTGCTTTTTGCTTAAAGAAAAAAAATTAAACTAATTTACCAATGTACACATCAGCCCAGGTGAGGAGAGTGTCTTACAGACCCTCGACTTTTGTGGTGGACATAGCTGCAAGGGAAGTGTCAATAGGATGCATAGCACTGGCTTCTAGGCCTGGCCAGGCTCCATACTTTGGTATCTCCCCATTTGTCCTCCTGGCTCCATCCTTTGGTATCTCCCCATTTGTCCTCCTGGCTCCATCCTTTGGTATCTCCCCATTTGTCCTCCTGGTTCCATCCTTGGGACTACCAGATCCGTTTCGCCTCATTTTATGCTCAGTGAGAAATGGATCATTGCACCTGACTCGTCTTGTTATGTCCTGTGCACTGACCAGGCCGAGCTGATATGGGTGATCACAGGAAGATGGAAAAACGAAACCGGTGGCACGACCAACCTCAAGATCTGCAAGTTGGTACCTCAACAGGACAAGTTGTTCTTTTTGGCCAAGTTAAAGTTAGACCTGACTTTTCTAACTAATGCAGTTTAAACTTTCTGCTCTGTCACAATTGTTTCTTATAGTTGAGTTAGTCGGACAGGTTTACAGTTCTAAAATGGCACAGGGCGATTTGTCTCAATGCCTGAAATATCAGGTAATTATCGAGGAAGAGATGGAGGAGCGATTCACAGATTTATATTGATGCATCTACAGCTGGGTTTAGCTGCACACAGCATTTCCGATCGCTTGTGCTATACATATCGGTTCATCAGCCCTGCTCTGTATAATGAAAATTACGTTCTCCTATGAACGCCAACTAAACAATGGCTTTCACACGAGTATCATAATGACAGGCACGGGTCATCATAGCAGTGCACATCATGGGCGCCTTGCCTGTGCATGTTAAATGCTGCTGTCAAGAATTGACCACTGGATAGATGCCGCTGTGAAAGGCACATGATGGCTGATTAAATCCGCCATCACCTGCTGGAAAAGATGCGGGTTCGTCATGCGAGTTTGCATCATGGTCCGTTAGCTGGCATATGACAGATCGGTATGTCATGTCAGTAAGGGGTTAAAGCAGATGTGCACAAGCTTATTTAGCCTGAGGCCTACATTGTCCTCTCTTTCTACTTTAGGGGGTCACAAACTTAAACTGCTTTATGTTGTACTAATATGCCACTGGTGCTCAAGAGGTGGCTATTTAATTAATTTGTTATATATAATCACGTCTAGAATTGGTCATTATTCCGCAGCTACTGCTGTTCAGGTCCTATTAGGGTATGTTTCCACGGTCCGTAAACCCTGCGGGTTTAACTCTGCGTTCATCCGCAGCGTCAAACCCGCAGCGGCCAGATGTTACGGATGTTGCGGAGGCGCACCTGCAGCGCATCTTTCGAGACTGCAGCATGTCAAATTATCTTGCAGAGACGCTCCGTCCAATGTATTGGGCGCGATGATTCCGCTCGGTTCAGTGAACGGAATCACCTGTGCCCAAAAGCCGGCAGCTCTTTGGATGCAGCGGACATGTGCTGCTTTCAAAGCGCTGCCGGTTCTTGACCGTGGAAACATACTCTTAAGTGGTACCCACACTACTCATATATCAGACACATGCAGCACACATACATCGCTCACATATCAGACACATGCAGTACACATACACCGCTCACATATCTGACACATGCAGCACACAGACACTGCTCACATATCAGACACATGCAGCACACATACACCGCTCGCATATCAGGCACATGCAGCACACATACACCGCTCACATATCTGACTCATGCAGCACACACACTGCTCACATATCAGACACATGCAGTACACATACACCGCTCACATATCTGACACATGCAGCACACAGACACTGCTCACATATCAGACACATGCAGCTTACAGACACAGCTCACATCCGTCACATGCAGCACACATACACCGCTCACATATCAGACACATGCAGCACACAGACACTAGTCACATATCATGCACATGCAGCACACATGCACTGCTCACATATCAGGCACATGCAGCACACATGCACTGCTCACATATCAGGCACATGCAGCACACATACACTGCTCACATATCAGACACATGCAGCACACATACACTTCTCACATATCAGACACATGCAGTACACATACACCGCTCACATATCTGACACATGGAGTACACATACACCGCTCACATATCTGACACATGCAGCACACATACACTAGTCACATATCAGACACATGCAGCGCACATACACTAGTCACATATCAGACACATGCAGCTTACAGACACTGCTCACTTATCCGTCACATGCAGCACACATACACCGCTCACATATCAGACACATGCAGCACACAGACACTGCTCACATATCAGGCACATGCAGCACACCTACACTACTCACATATCAGACACATGCAGCACACATACACTGCTCACATATCAGACACATGCAGCACACCTACACTACTCACATATCGGGCACATGCAGTACACACTGCTCACATATCAGGCACCTGCAGCACACACTGCACACATATCAGGCATATGCAGCACACATACACCGCTCACATATCTGACTCATGCAGCACACAGACACTGCTCACATATCAAACACATGCAGCACACACTGCTCACATGCAGCACACCGACACTGCTCATATATCAGACACATGCAGCACACACTGCTCACATGCAGCACACCGACACTGCTCACATATCAGACACACGCAGCACACACTGCACACATGCAGCACACCGACACTGCTCACATATCAGACACATGCAGCACACACTGCTCACATGCAGCACACACTGCTCACATGCAGCACACCGACACTGCTCACATATCAGACACATGCAGCACACACTGCACACATATCAGACACATGGAACAGCACATACACCGCTCACGTATCACACGTGCAGCACACATACATCGCTCATATATCAGACAAATGCAGCACATACACACATCACTCACAGATCATACATGCAGCACATACACACACAGATCATGCATGCAGCACTCTTACACCGCTCACATATCTGACACATGCAGCGCATACACACACTGCTCACATATCAGAGACATGCACACAGTATTCCACGCACTGTCGGCGCTAGTTATGCCATGAGAGCCCTGCCGCTAACACTCTCTCACTTTTCTGGATGTAACTGGCGCTCGGAGGAAGTCAGCGCAGCAGCAGCTCTCACTTCTCCCGGTTGTCAGTTTCATCCTAAGGAGGTAACACTGAAGTGGACGCTGATTGGCTGCAGGGATCACATGGCGTAACATCATGGGATCCCCAGGAGTCCCAGCGCTGACATTGCTGGAATGGCCCTGGGACTGGAGGTGAGTACAGGCTGTTATTATTTTACAGCGGGAAATATAACAATTGGTAGGAGCCTGTAGTAACCAATGAGCGCTCCCCTCTGCATGGAAGGAAAGGGCTGATTGGTTACTGAGTAGCTCACTAGCTGCCGGCCCCCAGCGTTCACTGGACTGACACAGAAACTGCTGATTGCAAGGGTTTGTGATCAGCTGATTCTGGTGAGTTCTGAATGGGCTGCACCAGGAGCAGGGAGAATGAAAATCGCCCACATCCAGCATTTTGCTTTTGTTCCATTCACTTGAAAAATGAATTATATTATCAGAACCCCCATAAATCTTTATATTTTTCTAATTTTGAATAATTGCTTTCATTGAACACTAAATTAACCCTTGAAATGTGATCACAGCCGAAGGCTCTAGGATGGACTATTGGTCTATGTACAGTATCTATCTATCTACTTATCTGTCATCTATCTGATCTATCTACAGTATCTATCGTATCTATATATCTACTTATCTACTATCATCTATCTGATCCATCTACTGTATCTATAGCTTTCAATTTACTCCTATCTATCTATCTATCTATCTATCTATCTATCTATCTATCTATCTATCTATCTATCTATCTATCTATCTATCTATCTATCGTTGTATTTTCCAGATATCCAGATTCTTACATACTTGAAAATCATAACCCCTCCACCAAATTGTTCCTTTGGCTTGCTAGTCTGTTCACCCCAGTGTCACCACAATGTCAGAAGGACATGAGAAACTTCTGTCCTTTTAATCCCCAAGGCTGGGTGCAGAAGTTCACGTCTTCTCAGCCTACAGCTCAAGTGGAACATTGAAGATTCCCATAATCAAATCTTGATTTAGGAAAACCTCCTAATGTCAAATTCAGATGTAGAGACAACATAGTAATGTCTTCCGGGGAACATCACGGGCTTTATAAATGCAATGTCTTCCTTACAGCTGTCTACCTAGTAGTTTGCTGCCATTGTAATAAATATTATAAGTTTTACAATTTTTACATTTATTAATAGTTGATAACCAGTCAGAGCCCCGGCGATCAGACAGTTTCCCCTTATTCTATGGATGTGGGATAGTTTATAAACTTGGTACAAACCTTTTAACTCTAATCCCAGCTGTTAAGCTCCTTATTATTGACAGTGGCGACTAAGTATTTAGACAGATGGAGGGGACTCCTTCTCTTGACCCTTCCGTGACCTCACAACACAATTGCTGGGTGGTGATGGGTTTCAATGGCATCCGGGGCTGTGACTATGTCCCCCCAGTTCTGCCATAATTAGACCCTTACAGAAAATTGAAGGGCATTAGATCAAAATCCTCTATAAAACACTAAAATGCTGCGGTTAGTCCTTTGCAGTCAAAGATGACCATGTCTTCTGGGTTTAGAGGAGGATCAGTGGCTGTGGGTTCGGAGATGACTGAGGTCATTCCTGGCACTGAAGGTTTGCCTTCATTTGTTACATAAGTAAGTAGATGTGGTACTACTTGTGCGCAGCTCGCTTTCTTTTTGCCTCAAAGATTCTCCCATCTTCAGGTGCATATGCTCATGAGCTCATCCTGCCTTGTCAAGCTGGACGCTCCAGGGCAAGCTTCTCCCAATCATTGATGTCAACACCCAGGTTTTTGAGAGACACTTTAAGGCAGTCTTTGTAATGTTTTTTCTGCCACCTGACTGCTCGCTTTCCCCGAGACCGTTCTCCGTACAGCAGTTATTTAGGCAATCTGCTGTCTGGCAACCTGAACACAGGTCCAGCCCACCTGCTTGGGCTTTCAGCAGAAGAGTGTAAATGCTGCAGAGCCCAGATTGTTCAAGGATTGCCATGATGGGGACATTGCCTTGCCACCTGATGTGGAGAAGTCTGCGGCGACAGCTCAGGTGAAAGTGATCAAGCTGTTTGGCATGCCGGCTGTAGACAGTTCATGTCTCACTGGCATAGAGAAGTGTGTTAAATACCACCGAGCAGTAGACCTTTGGCATGGTGATAAGGCTGAGTCCCATTCATTCTCAATACGTTCTTGGGCAGTATCCCAAAGGCGATGCTGGCTTTGGCAATTCTGTTGATGACCTCCGCATCTATGGTTACTACATGGGAGAATGTACTTTCCAGGTATGTAAAGTTGTTAACTACTTTGAGGTTTTGCTCCTTCCACTTAATACGTGGCTGCTGGTATGCTTTTCCTGGAGCAGGTTGGTACATAACTTTTGGTCTTTCTAGTACTGATAGCAAGACGAAAGTTGTTGCAATCTTTTGAAAAGTAGTCCATTTTATGTTCTGTGCTGGCGTTGAGTGCGCAGTCATCCGCAAACAAGAAGTCACGGATAACAGTCTAATGCACCTTTGTAAGAACCTTCAGGCATCTTTGGTTGAACAGCTTGCAGTCGGTCCTGTACCTGACATGGATTCTGCCTTTGCAGTGGCTAAAGACATCTCTCAACGTGGCAGAAAATAGCATACTGAACAGAGATGGGGCAAGTACATGGCCTTGTTTTAATCATTTGTAATTGGGAAGGCCTCCTATTTGTCTCTATCATTCAGGACCTTTACCATCATACCATCATGGAGCTGCCGGACGATTGTGAACTTGATCGGGCAGCTAAACTTTGTCATGATTTTCCACAGGCCGTCTCTGCTGATTGTGTCAAAAGCCTTGATGAAGTTGGCAAATGTCACGAAAAGGTCACTACATTACTCATGGCACTTTTCCTCGAGTTGACGTCCACAAAGATCCTATCTGCCGTCTTTCGTTCAGCATGGAAGCCTCACTGGCTTTGGGGTAGAAGACCTTGCTCACTGTGGTGGAGGAGGCGGTTGAGCAAGAGGCTAGCTAGAATCTTCCCAGCAGTGTAGTTATGTAATAGTAATCGCAAGATTGGCAGTTCTTTTTTTCTTTTTTTTTTAATTGTAGATGTGGGTTATGCTGGCATCTTTCAGCTGTTGCGGAACCTGTTCCTTTTTTTCACATGGAATCGAATAGTTTAGTCATCATTTGTATCAGGACAGGGCTTCCAGCTTTGTATACCTTGGCAGCTACAGCATCATTTTCTGGTTCTTTGCCACAGGAAAGACTTAATCTTCACTAGGAAGAACATCGAGGTCCTTGTTGATTTCTACCTGGGGCAGGTGAGCCTCGTCGTTGATAATGGCAGAGTGATTAAGAGCACTGTTGAAGTGCTCACCCCACTGTTCCAGAATCTGTTTTTTTCTGTCAGCATTTAGAGACGGGGAGTTGGATAATTTGGGTCAATGGTACATCCTTTAGCGCAACATAGAAGCGTTTGAGATCATGGCTGTCTGCATAGCCCTGGATTTTGTCCGCTTTCTTGATAAACCTGCTGCCCTGTATCATGCATAGCTATATCTGTACCTTTCTTTTTGTGCTGATTAATTCATCCTTCTTGACTAGCGACATGGGGTCACTTTGATGCCCTTTGTACGGCTGATGTTTCTCTTCTAGAAGTACCTTTTATTTTTTCGTCGTTTTCATCGAACCAATCTTGGTTACTTCGTTATGCTGGTCCAATATGCTCGAGTGCAGTATTGAAAATACTTGTAGCATCTTTAAAAATCGTACTCTGTTCTTCAACACCGGTCTTGTTTGCCTGCGATGTGTCTGACAGTCTACCATCAAGGTGATTGGCAAATTCCCCTGCAACGTTTCTGCTTTGGAGCTTGGAGACATTCAGTTGGTCTGTAGTCTTCAGCCCTTGGGGTCTTCTCGATGACAGAATGGGAAGCATGCACTTGGACACAAAGAGGCGACAGTCAGTCCAGCAGTCGGTACCACACATGGCTCTCATTACTCTAAAACCCATCCTATCTCTGTTCCTGGCAATGACATAGTTGGTGAGATGCCAGTGTCTCAGGCATGGGTGCATGCATTTTGTCTTCCCGCAAGTAGGTAGAAAGAACAGTGTATTGGTTATGACAAGGTCATGTGTGGCACACGTCTTAGCCGCTTAACGACCACCGATACGCCTTTTAACGACGGCAGTTAAAGGGTACTTATTCCTCAGCATCACTTCTTAATGATGCTGAGAAATAAGGGTATCTCACTCCCCAGCGTCATAAAATCTCTAGGGTCTTGGCTACTAAGGGTAGCGGAGACCCCGGACAACATGATTCGGGTCGGTTTTTACCATCCCCAGTCTTGTGATCGCCGTTATTCACCGAATAATGGCTACTTAAAAAAAGTCCAATTTCCCATTTTTTCTCTCTCCTCTGATATGATTTAGCGTACCAGAGGAGAGAGAAATGGGGTCCCCCGAGCCCTGCAACCCCCCTCCGGTACCTCTGGTGTCCCTGGGCCCTCCAGCTCTTGTCTCCTGGCCCTCAGAGTCTTCTAGGAAGAAAATGGTGAGCGCAGTGCGCGCGCCTAGAACTGCCAGCCGCCACCCGGCAACAATAAATTTTTCCTATTGGTTCATTTTGATCACTATGATAGGGTCTATCACAGTGATCAAAATAGAAAAAAATGTAAATCAAACCCCCCTTTATCACCCCTTAGTTAGGTAAAAATAATAAACTAAAAGTATTTTTTTCTGTTAGGGTTGGGGCTAGCCTTAGGGTTGGGTTTAGAGCTAAGGTTAGGGTTGGGGTTAGAGCTAAGGTTGGGGTAGGCTAGGGTTAGGGTTGTGGCTAGGGTTAGGGCAGGGGTTAGGGCTGGGGTTAGGGTTGGGTCTGAGGTTAGCATTGGGGCTGGGGTTAAGGTTGGGGTTAGGGTTGGGGCTGGGGTTAGGGTTGGGGCTGGGGTTGAGGTTAGCGTTTGGGCTGAGGTTGGGGCTCGGGTTAATGTTGGGGTTAGGGTTACGGATGGGGTTAGGGTTACAGATGGGGTTAGGGTTGGGGCTTGAGTTGTGTTGGGGTGTTAGGGTTGGGGTGTTAGGGTTAGGGCAGTGTTGGGGTCAGAGTTGGGGTTAGGGCTGTGGTAGGGTTGGAGTTAAGGTACCGTCACACTCAGCGGCGATATAGACAACAAGCCGACCTAAACTAGATCGCTGGAGCGTCGCTGTTTAGGTCGCTGTAGAGACGTCAAACACAGCAACTCCAGAACGATGCAGGAGCGATCCAGTGACGTAACGGCGACTCACTTCTCGTTCTCGCTGGTTGTTAGCTCCATGTCAAACAGCCGGAGTGTACCGACTGGCTAGAAGGAGACGCTGCGACGCCCCCTATGCTCGTTGCTGGCGTCGTTGCTTTTGATGTCAAACATGACGATACACGCCGACCTGGCGACGAAATAAAGTTCTAGACTTCTAGCTCCGACCAGCGATGGCACAGCGGGATCCAGATCGCTGCTGCGTGTCAAACATAACGAGATCGCTATCCAGGACGCTGCAACGTCACGGATTGTTGTCGTTCTGGATTGTTGTCGTTCTGTTTGCAAAGTTGCTGAGTGTGACGGTACCTTTAGAATTAGAAGGTTTGCACTGTTTAGATACAGCAAGGGGTTTCCAAAGGCGACATGGCTCCCACCATTGATTCCAGACAATTTTGTGTTCAAAAAGTCAGATGGTGCTCCCTCCCTTCTGAGCCCTGCCATGCGCTCAAGTGACTTTCCCCCACATATGGGGTATCGGTGTGCTCAGGAGGAATTGCACAACAAAGGTTGTGGTCCATTTTCTCTTGTTACCCTTGTGAAAATAAAAAAAAAGTTTGGGTCTAAAGTAATTTATTTGTGAAAAAAGTAAAATGTTCATTTTTTTCCTTCCACATTGCTTTAGTTCCCGTGAAGCACCTGAAGGGTTAATAAACTTCTTGAATGTGTTTTTGAGTACCTTGAGGGGTGCAGTTTTTAGAATGGTGTCACTTTTGGGTATTTTCTGTCATATTGACCCCCCCCAAACTCACTTTGCTGGTTTTTGTACATGCGGTGATTCTGCATGTGTTTATTGAACCGTGCGGAATCACCGCATCCTATACATTGGACAGTGATATTTATCTTGCGGAGACTGGAGCGTCTCAGCAAGATAAATTGACATGCTGCAGTCTAGAAAGACGCGCCGCATGTGCGTATACGCAGGGAAGCCGGAGGTGTCCTTGCACATAGTGAAGAGATGGGATTTCATAAAATCCCATCCACTGTGGTGTAACATCTGGCCACTGCACAGCGAATACTGACCGTGACAACATACCCTTAGGGTACCGTCACACAGTACCATTTACATCGCTACGACGGCACGATTCGTGACGTCGTAGCATCGTATGATTATCGCTCCAGCGTCGTAGACTGCGGTCACACGTTGCAATCACGGCGCTGGAGCGATGCCGAAGTCCCCGGGTAACCAGGGTAAACATCGGGTTACTAAGCGCAGGGCCGCGCTTAGTAACCCGATGTTTACCGTGGTTACCAGCGTAAACGTAAAAAAAACAAACAATACATACTTACATTCCGGTGTCTGTCCCCGGCGTTCTGCTTCTCTGCACTGTGTAAGCACCATAGCCGGAAAGCAGAGCGGTGACGGCTGGCCAGCGCTCAGTGCAGAGAAGCTGAGACGCCGGAGGACAGACACCGGAATGTGAGTATGTACTGTTTGTTTTTTTTTACATTTACGCTGGTAACCACGGTAAACATCGGGTTACTAAGCGCGGCCCTGCACTTAGTTACCCGATGTTTACCCTGGTTACAAGCGAACACATCGCTGGATCGCTGTCACACACAACGATCCAGCGATGTCAGCGGGTGATCAAGCGACGAAAGAAAGTTCCAAACGATCTGCTACGACGTACGATTCTCAGCAGGGTCCCTGATCGCTGCTGCGTGTCAGACACTAGAACGTCACGAATCGTACCGTCGTAGCGATCAAAATGGCACTGTGTGACAGTAGCCTTAGACTTGCCAATGTTGTCTCCCGATGACTCCTTCCCAGTTTTGAGTCTGTTCCTACTCTTGACAGTCTCTCAGTATAATGAGCTTGTCTGACTGACGGACTACTGAGATAAGTGTCAAGTTGTTCAATACAGAACTTATCCTTGGTAAAGATACAGTAAAATACACACAAATGATATTGTTGCAAGCATAATGACCTGAGCTATAAAACTGGTGCTATTATTTATCCCACACTGTGAACTTTGTTAATAAAAACAAGCTTCAAAAGTGCAGTTTTTTGTTTAGGCTACTTTCACACTAGCGTCGTTTTGCCTACGTCGCAATGCGTCGTTTAGGAGAAAAAACGCATCCTGCAAAGTTGTCTGCAGGATGCGGTTTTTCCCCATAGACTTACATTAGCGACGCATTGCGACGTATGGCCACACGTCGCATCCGTCATGCGACGGATGTGTCGAGTTTTGGCGGACCGTCGGCACAAAAAAAGTTCCATGTAATGTTTTTTTGTGCGTCGAGTCCGCCATTTTTGACAGCGCATGCGCGGCCGAAACTCCGCCCCCTCCTCCCCGAACTGCAGAATGGGCAGCGGATGCATTGTAAAACTGCATGCGCTGCCCATGTCTTGCAGAAATTTCACAGCATGCGTCGGTACGTCGGCCCGACGCACTGCGACGGGCCCGTACCGACGCTAGTGTGAAAGTAGCCTTAGTCTGCCCTCCAAGAAATTGAATACAAAGGCTGATTATGTACTGTAAAATAGTGCCAATGAAAACCACAGCTTTGTTGTAGAGAAGAAAAAAACTGCAAAAACCTAAATAGAATGATGCAAAAACCTAAATAGTCACACAGATGGAAAGATTTCGACTACCACTTTCTTGAAATCACTTCTGATTTTGGCCTAGAAAATAAATAAAATAGAGTACAATCTCTACGAAGCGAGGACTCGGGCCCTAATGTACCAAGTGGAGGCATTTGGACTGACCGCTCCGCAGCGTGTTAGATTATGGCTATCCCAAATAATGGTTATTGTTTGTTTTTGTTTTTCTCCATACCATTATATTGTTGCAATTTTCATGCCGTCCACTAGGTATATTTTTTGGACATCTACTTTTCTTATGGACTTAAAACCGACCTCTGTCCGGATTTTTTATTTTAAACAGTAACTGAACACGTCCTCAAAATGCCGCTGCTCTGCTGATCCTGGAACCGTTTTTCTTTGTCTTTTTTGTGCCCCTGTGTTCCAAAGCTATGCCTCCTGGTAATAATGAGGCAAGTTTCCCCTTCAGCCAATTGGGCGTGTATCGCAGAATTTCTCAGTGGGCGTTTGCTTTTTTTTTTGCTTTTTTTTACGACACGAGTTCTGTTATAAACACAAAGTAGTTGGTTGCAGCAAAAATTAGCAAATGTGTTTCTGGAGGGACATAACTTAGAATTATAGGGGCGAAAAAAAAAAAATCTGCTCCAGAATTGGAGAAACAGCAGAAATTGGAGGAGATACTCAGTTTAAATAAAAAATTCCAATGAAAGGTCCTTTTTAAGCAACAATAGACTGATCTGGAGCTTACTGAGTATTTAATGGCCATTTTCTGACCAGGGCAAATGTGATTGATGAGGGCTGGGGGGAGGAAAGCTGTGTCATCATCTATCGGTGGTCTTGTGTTTTCTACTTTCGCTATAATCTTGCCTGTGTTAAAAACAAACAAACAAATAACTCACAATTACTGAACTTGTGCACGTGGCCTATAAAAGATTCTTATACGCTGCATATAATATACAGACTGCAGCGGAGCCCAGTGTGCAGCTAACACTGGCGCACTCTTGGTCCAGTTCTTGTGTAAAAGCTTCTTCCAATTCCAAAATGTATCAAATTGAAAACTATACTGTCTTAGGCCTCTTTCACACTTCTGTTGTTTGGCGTCAGTCTAAATCCGCCATTTTCCTCAAAAAACGGATCCGTTTTTTTTTTTCGACGGATCCGTTTTTTTCCCCATAGACTTGCATTAGCAACGGATTGTGGCGGATGGTCGTCCGTTCCATCCGTCATGCGACGGATCCGTCAAAATTTGGCGGACGTCATCTAGACATTGACGGTCATTGCAACGTTTTTTGTCTGCGTTGAAATGGCGGATCGCGACGCATCCGTCGCGTCCGTCATTTCATAGAATAGCCACCTATGGGCGACGGATCCGTCGCGACCGTCATTTCGGCGGATCCGTCGCCCCAATCCGTTTTTTCAATTTTTTTCAATTGCGCATGCTCCAAAAAGTATATACAACCCCCGAGTAACGGATCCGTCAAAAAAACGGATCCGTTACATCCGTTTTTTCAACTATTGTGACGGATCCGTCGATCCGTCATTATGTCGGAAGTGACTGACGCCAAAAAACTGAAGTGTGAAAGAAGCCTTACAAAGAAAGCTAAAAATGGTTACTGACTCCTAATGTGTCAATGTCCATCATGAACTGGAATCTTCCTAATCTTGTGTCTCAAATCTCAGCCTAGGGTCAAAAAATGCCTTTGCTGTGGACATACTTTAACATTTTTCGCTATTTTTAATTTAAAAATCAATTTTATTCCAATACATTTTGTAATTGGTAAAAAGTAGTGATGAGCGAATATACTCGTTACTCGAGATTTGCCGAATGATTTACGTCTGTTAGCCAGCATAAATACATGTGGGGGTTGCCTGGTAGCTAGGGAATCCCCACATGTAATCAAGCTGGCTAATAGCTGTAAATCATTCAGCTGAGGTGAGGAAAACTGAATCTCCGAGCAATAAAATATACTCTGAGGTCACCAGAGCGTGCTCAGGAAATCTTGAGTAACGAGTATATTCGCTCATCACTAGTAAAAACTTTTATACAATAGACTGCGCCAGGAGAACTCCAATTTTAGCTTCACATTGTGATAACGAGACTGCTGAAAAGTTATCTGTGCGGAGCAGGAAGAATGGATCTAATAGTAAGTCCAGTAGCCAGTGTGAGAATTGCAAGATTTCAAGATTTTTAGAGAGATTCTCTGGTGTCGATATCGGGATATTTTGAAGTCATGTGACCTCCAATATACAATATGCATACTCCCAGTCACTTTCCAACTAGATTTGTGCCACCTCACTCAATACAAGTGAATTGAGTAAGGTAGGGCACGTCTAGTCGGAATGTGTCCAGAAGTAAGCAAGTTGCAGGTTTGCGATAACATGACTACCCAATCCTGACATTGGAGAGCACACTATGTGCGCTGCGAAGATTCACAAGTCTGCAGTCACTCTACATGACAAGCCTGGACAGCCCCTTTTAATGGTTTTAGCCAGAAATACACAGCCATGCAAAACATGCTAATGGATTTTCCTTCTATCCTGCTGCAGTGATTTTGGAACCTCAGTCCATTTGTGAGCAGATGCAGTAATTGCAGTAAAAGTCATTTGTATTTCTCAGAATCTCTGAGGAAGACATGATTAAGATCCTAATGACTCTGGATAATAGTCCCAGCTGTACCTGCATATCCACTCCATTGTAAATCCTGATTTAGAGAGCGTTTTTTTTTTTTTTTTTTTTTTTTTATAGAGGATTCGAGCAGGATGCCACTGTGCACAACAGGAAGAAGACATTAAAGTCTCAGGGTGGAATGTTGGAAACGAATCCAGCAGCCAAATGTTAAACAGCTGAGAAGCATCCGGCTTCCAAAACACCAAGGCAGGATCTCTAGTGTGTGACTACCAACATTAAGAGCGCACGCCAGGGAGCCATACCGTCTCTGATTGGCATTAGCCCTAGCCAGGATCGCTCCTAGTCCTGTAGTGGTGGACTATATGTCTACCAACATGCTGACTGAAGCGTCTGGTGTTACTGTATGGATGGGTCACACCTTCCCGTAATCTTTTATTAGTAATCTTAGGCTCAGGTGTTGAAGTATTAAAATATTACCGGTCATGTGAGCTTGAAACTTGTGACCATTCCTCTAAAACGTTGGGGAAGATGCAGCAAATCTTGTGCAAAGAAAACATGTACCTGGCATTGGAAAGTGACCATAGCTTTGTGATGCACACTACGTGGTGCCCTCTGCTGGCTTCTTCGGCTCTGATTCTTATGTTTCCAAATTGGGCACCGCAGTGCCACGTAGAGCGCCACGGTAAAGAGTCATTTACTGCCGATCACTAGAAGAACAAGCAACACACTTCGAAGTGCAAAAAAAGGAAGTATTGTTCTCTGCAGTGCTTCGTCCTGGACAGGACTCGTGCTGTCGAGGACTATGGCAGCCTAGGCGCACTGGATAGTTTAGTATGCAAAGCTCACTGCTCATCATTTGCTTGGTCTGCACGTGTAAACGACCACTGATCAGTAAAGGTTTACCGATATGTGGTCGTGGCGTGATGCCGGTCGCTCTATTGAATGGACCCTTCGGCTACTTTCACACATCAGTTTTTTGCCGTCAGGCACAATCCGGCGTATCTTGGGAAAAAAAAACGGATCCGGCAAAAGTTTCCGCCGCATAACGTTTTTTGTGTCCGTTGAAAAAAGGGACAGCGACGGATCCGTCACCGTCCGTCGTTTGCTATAATGTAACCCTATGGCGCCGAATCCATCAAATGAAGGAATCCGGCCACTAATTCCATTTTTTTAAACTGAACATGCGTTTTCCATTCTGGGGTCTCTCTCGCTCTCTCTTTCTTTCTCTCGCTCTCTCTCTCGGATCAGCTAGGTTGGATTCAGTGAAAAGTGGTTTTCTGAGGGTTTGGCTGGCAATGTTTTGTTCTCTTCTTGTGCAAAATGAGTTTGTGTTTATCTAAAAGGGGAAATGCTTTAGCTTTGCCTGGTCATTAGTATATGAAAGCTGGCTGCCAGCCAGAGTTAAAGCTGTCCAGGCCCCACACCTTTTCCTAAACCTATTGTTCCTGTTTTCTAATCTCAGAAGTTAGGGTACCGTCACACATTGAAATTTTCATCGCTGCGACGGCACGATTCGTGACGTCGCAGCGTCGTATGATCATCGCTCCAGCGTCGTAGACTGCGGTCACACGTTGCAATCACGGCGCTGGAGCGATGCCGAAGTCCCCGGGTAACCAGGGTAAACATCGGGTAACTAAGCGCGGCCCTGCGCTCTGCACCGCTGCGCTCTGCTCTCACCTTCCGGCCGGCACTCAGAGCAGGAAGCAGACGGCAAGGGACCTGAAGGACACCGACGGGTGAGCATGTACGGTTTGTTTTTTTACGTCTACGCTTGTAACCAGGGTAAACATCGGGTTACTAAGCGCGGCCCTGCGCTTAGTTACCCGATGTTTACCCTGGTTACAAGCGAAGACATCGCTGGATCGCTGTCACACACAACGATCCAGCGATGTCAGCGGGTGATCAAGCGACGAAAGAAAGTTCCAAACGATCTGCTACGACGTACGATTCTCAGCAGGGTGTCTGATCGCAGTAGCGTGTCAGACACAGCGATATCGTAACGATATCGCTAGAACGTCACGAATCGTAACGTCGTAGCGATGGAAATTTCAATGTGTGACGGTACCCTTAGGTGGAAGAAGACGGGGCACAATGAATGCCTCCAAGGAAATATCTTTTTATCATAGTTCATTTCCAAGTAGGAATTCTTAGCCTCTAATAGTAGTGATGGTGGGATCCTTTTGCAAGGTTTGGGATTTGCAGCAACTTCGTTGCAATTCATATTTTGGGGAATGAGTGTTTGGTTTGTCCACCATCTGTCAGCACAAAATGACTATTCAGACCAAGCACAAGAGCCTTGTCATGGCCAATACTGCTCAGTGCACCTTCCCACCTTCTTGTTTCCTTCTCTTGCCCTACTTTTCCATGATTGACAGCTTTGGCTTTACAAAAGATTGGATGGAAAGCATGTAGGTGGGAATGAGCACTGAACTGCTCAGCCACAACAATGGTGCTTTGTTTGAACAGTCACTTTATGCTGAAGGACTCACTTTATTATTCATATGCCTTTTATGTATTGCAATTGTTTTACATATTAATGCTAAACAGCGGGGTTGTTACTTTGGAATTTCTACACGGAAATTAGAACATTAATACGTTTTTGTCTTTTCTTGTTAGGAGAGTTTGATAATTAGTAATCATGCATATTATGAAACATACAGTAGCTTGTGAAAGCATTCACCTCCCTTTGCTTTTTACTGATTTTGTTACATTACAACCGGTGTTAAAATACTTTTGTAATCTGATTTGTGTGTGATGCATCAGCACTAATTAGTCTAAGTTAGAGGAGTGAGGAAAGTATAGGCATAAACTAAATTTATGGTGTCCACTAACTAAAAATTGGCATGTAAGTCTATGTGTTCATCCCTTTTGCGATTTAAAGCCTCTAAAAATTTCTGGTGCAGGCAGTTACCTACATAAGTCACTTACTTGGTGAAAAGAAGTCCACCTGTGTGTAATGTAAGTGTCACATGGTCTGTCAGTATATACACTTTACCTTTTCTGAAAGGCCACAGAGGCTGCAACACCATTAGTAAGAGGCACCAGTAACCAAACACCATGAAGACCAAGGAGATCTCCAAATAAGTCAGGGACAAAGTTGTTGAGAAGTACAAGTCAGGGTTGGGTTATAAAAACATCTCTGATGATTCCCAGGAGCCATCAAATCCATTATCATGAGATGGAAAGAACATGGTACCACAACAAACCTGCCAAGTGAGGGTCGCCCACCAAAACTCTCAGCCCAGGCAAGGAGGACATTAATCAGAAAGGCAGCACAGAGACCAAAGGTAACCCTGAAGGAGCTGCAGAGATCCCAGAGACTGGAGTATCTGTTCATACAACCACAATAAGCCACAATAAGCATACACTCCATAGAGGTGGCCTTTATGGAGTAGTGGGCAGAACAATCCTTTCCTTGCATACAATAATTGTATGGCTCATGAGTTTGCCAAAAGACATGTGGGAGACTCCCCAAATGTATGGAGGAAGGTGCTGTGGTCAAGTGAGACCAAAATTGAAGTTTTTGGCCACCAAGGTAATCACTATGTCTACTGCTAAACCAACACAGCTCATCACCCCAAGAACACCATCTTCACAATAAAACATGATGGTGGCATCATCATGCTATGGGTATGTTTTTCGGCAGAACGGACAGGCAAAATGGTCCCAGTCGAGGGGAAGATGGATGGCGCGAAACACTGGGATAGTCTTGAGCTAAACCTGTTTGTCTGTCAGTGGTTTGAGACTGGGATGGACGTTCACCTTCCAACAAGAGAATGACTCAAAGCATACTGCTAAAGCAACACTCGAGTGGTTTAAGGAGAAACATGTAAATGTTTTGGAGTTGCCTAGTCAACTACAGACCTTAATCCAATTGAGAATCTGTGGTCAGATTTGAAGATTTCTGTTCACCAGAGGAAACTTGAAGAAGCTGGAGCAGTTTTGCCTTGAGGAATGGGCAAACATCCCACTGGCAAGATGTGGAAAGCTCAAATAGACGTATCCAAATCGACTTGCAGCTGTAATTGTCGCAAAATGAGGCTATACAAAGTACTGACTTTAGAGGATGAATAGTTCTGCACACTAAAGTTTTCAGTTATTGTCCTATTTGTTGTTTATTTTGCGATAAATGTTCACAGTTGTAGGCATGTTTCTTATATGAACCGATGCAAACCCTCAAAGATGAAAGCATGAAATTCCAGGTTGTGAGATGGCAAAACATGAAAAATGCCAAGGGTTTTGAATACTTTTGCAAACCACTGTAGCTTTACTTATCGAAATACTTTGGTTTTGTTTAGGCAGTGTACAATGTGATTTTCTCGCTTTGTGATACAGTAGGACCTGAGCTGATGTGCAGAACACACAGTAGATCATCTATATGGCACACCCTTAGGTGTGAAGAACCACAGTGTGACTCTGTAGGCATTTGATCTATAAAGTCTTATAACATCTACTGGCAATGTAATATACATCCAGGAAATACATTTTTCAGACTGAATGTATAGCCACTAGAGCAGTCTGTCTAAGACAAGTTGCCCTTTCCCTTCATAGCAGGGTTTCTTAAGAGGTTAAGGCTATGTGCACACATAGCAGTTTTTACCGCGGAACCGCAGCGTTTCTGCAGCTGCGGGTCCGCAGCAGTTTCCTTTGCGTTTACAGTTACATGTAAACCCTATGGAAACCGCAATCCGCTGTGCACATGCTGCGGGAAAAACCGTGCAGAAACGCAGCGGTTTACATTCCGCAGCATGTCACTTCTTTTGTGCAGAATCGCGGCGATTCTGCACACATAGGAATGCATTGATCCGCTTACTTCCCGCATGGGGCTGTGCCCACGATGCGGGAAGTAAGCGGATAATGTGCAGATGGTACCCGGGGTGGAGGAGAGGAGACTCTCCTCCAGGCCCTGGGAACCATATTTGTGTAAAAAAAAAAAAGAATTAAAATAAAAAATGATGATATACTCACCTCTCAGCGCTGCACGCGGCCGTCCGGTCTCAGGGTTGCTGTGCGAGCAGGACCTGCGGTGACGTTGCGGTCACATGACCGTGACGTCACGAAGGTCCTTCTCGCACAGCATCTTTGGAACCGGACCGTCGCGTGCAGCGCCGAGGAGATCGGGACGTCAGAGGGTGAGTATAACCATTTTTTAAAAATTATTTTTAACATTACTATTGATGCTGCATATTGCTGCATATGCAGCATCAATCGTATAGGAGTAAACCCGCAGCGGAAACCGCAAAACAAACCGCGATAAATCTGCAGGAATAACCGCAGCTGTTTTGCCCTGCAGATTTATCAAATCCGCTGCGGGAGAACCCGCAGAGGACCCCGCAAAGTTTGCACATAGCCTTTAGGGAAACTTTCTGAAAATTACCTTTATGTTTTAAATAGTTTGTTAAACATTGTTATTTTGACAGTGATTCTTTCCCTATTCCGATCTGTATTAAAAAAAAAATATTGGCAACTGTTTTTTTTATGTGTATGTATATGTATATGTATATATATGTATATATATATATATATATATATCTAATATATAAAGCTGAATGTGTGTGTGTGTGTGTATGTATGTATGTATGTATGTCCGGGATTGGCATCTGAACCGTCGCAGCTACAGCCACAAAATTTTGCACAGTCACACGTCTGGACCCCGAGAGCGTCATAGGCTATGTTGTGAGGTGAAATTTTAACCCCGCGCTTTCCAATTCACCAAACAATTTTGCCCCTATCTACATAATGGGGAAAAAGTGAAAGGAAAAGTGTTGGAGGCGTCGCAGCTACAGGCACAAAATTTTGCACAGTCACACGTCTGGACCCTGAGAGCGTCAAAGCTATATTGTGAGGTGAAATTTTAACCCCGCGCTTTCCAATTCACCAAACAATTTTGCCCCTATCTACATAATGGGGAAAAAATGAAAGGAAAAGTGTTGGAGGCAAATTAACAGCTGCCAGATGTGAACAAGGGGGACTTAAAGAATGACAGCGATGGCACCAAAGAGTATATACTGTACAGTTGCTAAGGTGGGGCCCCAACATGGGATAATCACACCACCACGGGGATATGAACACACACACAAAATGCGCCACACACTACCACGTGCTCGAACACATATACCACCCTCAGTGCACATTTCACCACACATACACCAACCTCGCCACATAAAAGTAGAAACACAAAAGTCGCCGCTCAAAACTCGCCACGCGCAAAACTCTCCACATGCAAAACTCGCCACACGTGCAAAACTCGCCACACGCAAAACTTGCACACGCAGAAAAATTGCCACACGCAGAAAAATTGCCACATGCACAAAAGTTGCAACACATGCAAAAGTTGCCTCACACAAAACTTGCACATACTCAAAAGGCACCACACATAAAACTCGCCACGCGCAAAACTCGCCATGCGCAAAACTTGCTGCACACAACTTGCTACACTAACCTGTCACATGCAACTCGACACACAAAAAGTTGCTACACGCATGTCGCCACACAAAACTCATCTCACAAAAGTCCCTACATGCATGTCGCCACACGCAACTCAACACACACAACTTGACACACGAAACTCGCCCTAAAACACACACAAGTCTGGTATCCTTCAAAAATAAAAATCTGATTAATAAGCAGACAAACTACAAGAGCAACAAATGTACCATATAGGAATCCGGCAGCTGTCAGTCACATGACCAGTCTATTATGTGTATGTGTGAGCTAATATATACTGCCAGGGGGTGGGCTTACTGTTGGCTGGGGATTTATCAGGCTGCCATTTTAGCTTACAAATACTGAGGTAAAAATACTGACCAAATAACGTGTGAACGAGGGCTAATACAGGAGGAGATGGCATACAGCTATATACTATATACAGGAGATGACACACAGGTATATACTATTTACAGGGGAGATGACACACAGGTATATACTATATACAGGAGGAGATGACACACAGATATATACTATATACAGGAGAGATGACACACAGGTATATACTATATAGAGGAGGAGATGACATACAGGTACATACTACATACAGGAGGAGATGACATACAGGTATATACTATATACAGGAGGAGATGACACACAGGTATATACTATATACAGGAGCAGATTACCTACAGGTATATAGTATATACAGGAGGAGATGACACAGGTATATGCTATGTATAGGAGGAGATGACATACAGGTATATACTATATACAGGAGATGACACACAGATATATACTATATATAGGTGAGATGACACACAGGTATATACTATATACAGGAGATTACATACAGGTATATCTAATATATAAAGCTGAATGTGTGTATGTATGTATGTGTGTATGTCCGGGATTGGCATCTGTACCGTCGCAGCTACAGCCACAAAATTTTGCACAGTCACACGTCTGGACCCCGAGAGCGTCATAGGCTATGTTGTGAGGTGAAATTTTAACCCCGCGCGTTCCAATTCACCAAACAATTTTGCTCCTATCTACATAATGGGGAAAAAGTGAAGGGAAAAGTGTTGGAGGAAAATTGACAGCTGCCAGATGTGAACAATGAGGACTTAAAGAATGAGAGCGATGGCGACAAAGAGTATATACCGTACAGTTGCTAAGGTGGGGCCCCGACATGGGATACTCACCACACACGGGGATATGAACACAAACACAAAATGCGCCACACACTACCACGTGCTTGAACACATATACCACCCTCAGCACACATTTCACCACACACACACACCAACCTCGCCACATAAAAGTCGAAACACAAAAGTCACCACTCAAAACTCGCTACATGCAAAACTCGCCATATGCAAAACTAGGCTCACGCAAAACTCGCCACACGTGCAAAACTCACCTCATGGAAAACTCACCTCATGCAAAACTTGCACACACAGAAAAATTGCCACATGTACAAAAGTTGCACCACATGCAAAAGTTGCCTCACACAAAACTTGCACATACTCAAAATGCACCACACATAAAACTCGCCACGCGCAAAACTCGCCATGCACAAATCTTGCTGCACACAACTTGCTACACTAACCTGTCACATGCAACTCAACACACAAAATGTTGCTACACGCATGTCGCCACACAAAACTCATCTCACAAAAGTCGCTACATGCATGTCGCCACACGCAACTCAACACACACAACTTGACACATAAAACTCGCCCTAAAACACACACAAGTCTGGTATTGTCCTTCAAAAATAAAAATCTGATTAATAAGCAAACTACAAGAGCAACAAATGTACCATATAGGAAATACGGCAGCTGTCAGTCACATGACCTGTCTATTATGTGTATGTGTGAGCTAATATATACTGCCAGGGGGGAGGGCTTCCTGTTGGCTGGGGATTTATCAGGCTGCCAATAGCAACCAATCACAGCTCAGCTTCTATTTTGCTACAGTTAATTAACCTGAGCTCTGATTGGTTAATATAGGCAACAAAGACATTCTCAGTATAACAAAGCTAATATATGTTGTGAAATGCTTCTATTTGCTTAGTTTTTGCCTTTTAATAATTACATTTCTATCTATTTGTTTTGTGGTTTTTGTGTGCAGAATAAATTTTTGTTAACACATTCTATTTTGCTAACAGCAGTCATTAACCCGGGCGAAGCCGGGTAGTACAGCTAGTATATATATATATATATATATATATATATATATATATATATATATATATATATTATTATAGATAGATTATGCACTAAGGCTATGTTCACACATTGCCTTTTTGCTTCATTTTTATGCAAACACAGATCACAGATTTGTTTTATTTTCCTGCCTGTTTTAGAAAACTGCTGCTTTTTTGGAAACTGCAGCATGTCACTACTTCTTTCCGCATTTTATCTGCTTATTTGCAGCGTTTTTTTCACCCGTAGAAAACAATGGGTAAGTGCAAAAATGCAGTAAAAAAGCAGGTATCCGTTTTTGGTGCAAAATCTAAAGGCCCCGTCTCACACAGGGACGCTGCAGCGATACAGACAACGATGCTGATCGCTGCAGCGTCGCTGTTTTGTCGCTGTGTGGTCGCTGGGGAGCTGTCACACAGACAGCTCTCTCCAGCGACCAACGATCAGGGGAACGACTTCGGCATCGTTGAAACTGTCTTCAACGATGCCGAAGTCCCCCTGCAGCACCCGGGTAACCAGGGTAAACATCGGGTTACTAAGCGCAGGGCCGCGCTTAGTAACCCGATGTTTACCGTGGTTACCAGCGTAAATGTAAAAAAAACAAACACTACATACTCACCATCTGTTGCCCGTCAGGTCCCCCGGCGTCTGCTTCCTGCTCTGACAGTGCACCCGTACAGTGAGAGCTGAGCGCAGCGGTGACGTCACTGCTGTGCTCTCACTTTACGGCGGCTCAGTCAGAGCAGGAAGCAGACGCCGGGGGACCTGACGGGCAACAGATGGTGAGTATGTAGTGTTTGTTTTTTTTTACATTTACGCTGGTAACCAGGGTAAACATCGGGTTACTAAGCGCGGCCCTGCGCTTAGTAACCCGATGTTTACCCACCCTGGTTACCAGTGAAGACATCGCTGGATCGGTGTCACACACACCGATTCAGCGATGTCAGCGGGACCTCAACGACCGAAAAAAGGTCCAGGCCATTCCGACACGACCAGCGATCTCACAGCAGGGGCCTGATCGCTGGTACGTGTCACACATAGCGAGATCGCTACTGAGGTCGCTGTTGCGTCACAAAACTTGTGACTCAGCAGCGATCTCGCTATGTGAGACGGGGCCTTAAGTACAGTAAGTTAAATCCTAAAAATCACTAAAGTTTATCAATATGCACAAGAGACAACAAAAACACGGCAATAAAAACTAAGCAAAACTTGCTTTTGTAAGCAGCTTCTTTACTGCCAAGAGAGCAGGTTTTGCATTGGGAAAAAAACGTAGCAAAAACACAATGTGTAAACGTAGCCTAACTTTCTCATATTTCGGGAAACAACACGTGTACATATCTATAATGAACAGACTATTGAAGCCTTTAATAAGCCTGTTTATGATGAGAACCATTTTGGGATTGGATCCTGTGTTTTCGTCTGTTTATCTGTTCTTGCTATCAGTATTTTTGGTATGTTATGTTAATTTGGTACTTAAGGATATTTTGGGTACTTCACAGTAGCAGAAACATTTTTACTTATAAATTAATAACGTAACATATTGAACATTATTCTGATCGGCAGGAAGAGTTTAGAATATATAGTACAGTTTGTAATTCATTCAGAGTTAGCTGTCCATCAGCGAGTAGGACCGCCTACTGGACTCTCAAGCCCAAATGAACAAGGATTAAAAAAAAAAAAAAAAAAAAAGTTATACTGAATGTTTTCGACTGATCAGTACATTTCTTTATTCCTCTTCTCCTTCCTCATAACTCTGTGTGCAGCACGTTGACTGCTTGTTCATTGTGACAAGTTCCTCTTAAACATTCTTGCATCATGCATTTGTGAAATCGTCTAGAGATGCACAGACCTGTATGTAGAAATGTGATTGGGGCTTAATTGGGAAGTAAAAATATTCTGACTCTCTGCTTTTATTTATAGGTATTGGAAAAGTAAGGCGAAAAACCCACGTGCCAGATTCGTCTTCTACCGCAGATGAAAGCTTATCGGACACGGAGCGCTTGTATGATCTGAACATGCCGGCTTATGTGAAGTTCACATACGCAGCCGAGAGGGATGACGAATTGTCTTTGGTGAAAGGCACTAAGGTGATTGTGATGGAGAAGTGCAGTGACGGATGGTGGCGCGGAAGTTACAATGGACGGGTAGGGTGGTTTCCATCAAACTACGTAACTGAAGAGGGTGACAGTCCTTCTGGAGACCAAGTGGGCACGTTGTCTGAAAAGCTAGCAGCAGTTGTCAACAACCTCAACAATGGCCGCTCATTACATGTCGTCCAGGCTCTGTATCCATTCAGCTCGTCAAATGAGGAAGAGCTCAATTTTGAGAAGGGTGAAATGATGGATGTTATTGAGAAGCCAGAAAATGACCCGGAGTGGTGGAAATGCCGGAAGAACAACGGTCTTGTAGGGCTGGTGCCAAAGAACTACGTTACTGTTATGCCGGTCTTTGAGACCAGTTCAGGTTATGAGCCTTTACCACCACGATGTGATTACATTGGACCCTCTGTGACTGGACGTTTTGCGGGCAACCAGTGGTATTATGGAAAAGTAACACGACACCAAGCGGAAATGGCGCTCAACGAGAGAGGCAACGAGGGAGACTTCCTAATTAGAGACAGCGAGTCTTCGGTAAGTGAGTGGACTCTGTACAGGAGCTTAGCAGATGTAGGTGAGCTCAGCACTCGGGTGTGAGGACGGTCATTTACCGGTCATTTACATAGGCTTTAGTGGTGTCTGCTCTGGGCTCGTAGACATTGGCAGGTAAAGTATGCCAAAATGATCAATTTGCAAAATTTCAGCTAACGACCGGTTGCAAAATATTCACTAACGATCCTTCGCTATCAATATTGTATATTTTGTAACTGATTTACATGAAATGTTACAAATTGAAATATTGTCTGCTAAAAATTATTATTTTTTTCACTATTCAGTAATGAGGCAAGTATAGCTGTTATTTTACTTGAGTAAAACTTAGTGATTGAGAAGGGTTTTGTTCCGAGTTGTAGACGACCCTTTTATGATATAATAATATTAATAATTTTTATTTATATAGCGCCAACATATTCCGCAGCACTTTACAACTTATAGAGGGGACTTGTACAGACAATAGACATTACAGCATAACAGAATTCACAGTTCAAAACAGATACCAGGAGGAGTGAGGGCTCTGCTCGCAAGCTTACAAACTATGAGGAAAAGGGGAGACACGAGAGGTGGATGGTAACAATTGCTTTAGTTATTTGGACCAGCCATAGTGTAAGGCTCGGGTGTTCATGTAAAGCTGCATGAACCAGTTAACAGCCTAAGTATGTAGCAGTACAGACACAGAGGGCTATTAACTGCATAAAGTGTATGAGAACACGATGCAAGGAACCTGATTATGTTTTTTTTTTTTTTTTTTAATAGGCCACACAGGGATAGTTAGGTTAATGCATTGAGGCGGTAGGCCAGTCTGAACAAATGCGTTTTTAGGGCACGCTTAAAACTGTGGGAATTGGGGATTAATCGTATTAACCTAGGTAGTGCATTCCAAAGAATCGGCGCAGCACGTGTAAAGTCTTGGAGACGGGAGTGGGAGGTTTTGATTATTGAGGATGCTAACCTGAGGTCATTAGCGGAGCGGAGGGCACGGGTAGGGTGGTAGACTGAGACCAGAGAGGAGATGTAGGGTGGTGCTGAGCCATGGAGTGCTTTATGGATGAGGGTAGTAGTTTTGTACTGGATTCTGGAGTGGATGGGTAGCCAGTGTAATGACTGGCACAAGGTAGCCGCATCGGTGTAACGGTTGGACCTCTTTAAATGTTTGGCCACGCCAAGGGTGCCCCGAGAGCCTGCACTGGGTTTGAACAGTCATTCTGTGCTGACAGAGCCCCCTTTAACTGACCCCCAACCATCAAGTGCAGTTTAGCATGAAATGGTCAGATCATTCATAGTGATGGACGATTTATCAGCCACTTTCCAGCTGATCATATTCCTAAGTGTACGGCCATCCTCTATACTCGCTGAACCTGACAGCTGTATTTATAGGACTATGGGTCTGATCACACTTTCATTTCATCAGTCAGAGAATCAAAAATATAACTGATGTACCACACCGCGAAAGCCAAAGAAAGTCTTGTATTCAGATCCACTGCAAGAATTAGAGACTTTAAATGGGTTGCACCCCTCCGTGGACAATTTTTTCTTTCTTGAATGCATGCATTTGGTGCTATGTCATTTTTGCTATTTGGTTTCATTAACCCCTTACTGACCTCGGACGGGATAGTACGTCCGAGGTCAGCTCCCCTGCTTTGATGCAGGGCTCCGCGGTGAGCCCGCATCAAATCCGGGACATGTCAGCTGTTTTGAACAGCTGACATGTGCCCGCAATAGCGGCGGGTGAAATCGCGATTCACCTGCCGCTATTAACTAGTTAAATGCCACTGTCAAACGCAGACAGCGGCATTTAACTACCGCATCCGGCCGGGCGGCCGGATATGAGCGCATCGCCGCCCCCCGTCACATGATCGGAGGTCGGCGATGCGTGTACAATTGTAACCATAGAGGTCCTTGAGACCTCTATGGTTACTGATCCCCGGCAGCTGTGAGCGCCATCCTGTGGTCGGCGCTCACAGCACACCTGATTTTCTGCTACATAGCAGCGAACAGCAGATCGCTGCTATGTAGCAGAGCCGATTGTGCTGTGCCTGCTTCTAGCCTCCCATGGAGGCTATAGAAGCATGGCAAAAGTTTTAAAAAAAAGTAAAAAAAAAATGTGAAAAAAATAAAAAAAATATAAAAGTTTAAATCACCCCCCTTTCAACTCAATCAAAATAAATCAATAAAAAAAAATCAAACCTACACATATTTGGTATTGCCGCGTTCAGAATCGCCCGATCTATCAATAAAAAAAAACATTAACCTGATCTCTAAACGGCTTAACGAGAAAAAAAATCGAAACGCCAGAAATACGTTTTTTTTGGTCGCCGCGACATTGCATTAAAATGCAATAACGGGCGATCAAAAGAACGTATCTGCACCGAGTTGGAATCATTAAAAATGCCAGCTCGGCACGCAAAAAATAAGCCCTGAACCGACCCCAGATCATGAAAAATGGAGACGCTACGAGTATCGGAAAATGGCGCAAATTTTTTTTTTTTTTTTTTTAGCAAAGTTTGGAATTTTTTTTCACCACTTAGATAAAAAAGAACCTAGTCATGTTAGGTGTCTATAAACTAGTACTGACCTGGAGAATCATAATGGCAGGTCAGTTTTAGCATTTAGTGAACCTAGCAAAAAAGCCAAGCAAAAAACAAGTGTGGAATTGCACATTTTTTGCAACTTCACCGCACTTGGAATTCTTTTCCCGTTTTCTAGTACACGACATGGTAAAACCAATGATGTCGTTCAAAAGTACAACTCGTCCCGCAAAAAATAAGCCCTCACATGGCCAAATCGACAGAAAAATAAAAAATGTTATGGCTCTGGGAAGGAGGGAAGCAAAAAACGAACACGGAAAAACGGAAAATCCCAAGGTCATGAAGGGGTTAAAGGGAACCTGTCACCCTCCAGTCATTTCAAACTAAAAGAGCCACCTTGTGCAGCAGTAATGCTGCATTCTGACAAGGTGGCTCCTTTAGTTCTGGGTGCTGTAACTGCAGAAATACGGTAATCAGTTTTTTAATTTGTCAGAAATACCTTTCTTCAGTCCTGGAGGCCGGCCTTTCCCCCCCTGCAGCAGACGCCACACAGCCGTCACTCAAATCTTCTTGGCACCGGGCGCCGCCTCCTCCTCACCGCTGTTTTGAAAATAGCCGGCGCCTGCGCTCTTTTTTCCTGCCTGGTGCAGGCGCAGTGAGCGCTGCCTGTCTTTTCCTCATATGCAGTCTAGCTGACTGTGCCTGTGCGGCCGCCCTGCCTGTGAATCCCAGCCCTGCAATGTGAATAAATCATAAGTCACTGCGGGGCTGGGATTCACAAGCAGGGCGGCCGCACAGGTGCAGTCACCGAGACGGCATATGTGCACAGAGGATGGGCAGCGCTCACTGCGCCTGCACCAGGCAGGAAAAAAGAGCGCAGGCGCCGGCTATTTTCAAAACAGCGCTGAGGAGGAGGCGGCGCCCGGTGCCAAGAGGATTTGAGTGACGGCTATGTGGCGTCTGCTGCAGGGGGGAAAGGCCGGCCTCCAGGACTGAAGAAAAGGTATTTCTGACAAATTAAAAAATGGATTATTTCTCTAGTTACAGTACCCAGAACTAAAAGAGCCACCTTGTCAGAATGCAGCATTACTGCTGCACAAGGTGGCTCTTTTAGTTTGAAACGACTGGGGGGGGGGGGGGTGACAGGTTCCCTTTAAGCATTTTGCATTGTTCTTATAGGCTCTTTATCTCCCTGCACATTTAACTTTGCTGTGGTCATATAGTAGCTGAGAGTAGCTCTGAAAAGGACAAATGAGAGCTCAGCCCTCTCCCATTGGAGCTTTAGAACAGGCTCACTGATGGATCCTAAGTTTAACCATTCTGCAGCTAGAAGTAAACTGTTTAACACTGAGACTATGTAAGTCAAACGTTGTACAAATTTTAATGAAACACAATTACAAGAATGAGTCTTGGCCAAAAATACAGGTATTTTAAGGAAGAAAAAAAGCAAAATGTCTCCAAAGTTGGGCAACCATTTTAAATCTTTCCACTTCTGTTGGAGCACTGGCATACAGGGCACAGTATGGGATCAGTTGTCCTATATACACAGTTTTGACCCAATGTAATGGTAGTCTGGCCTCTCGGGGAGCGCGTGGTCTGGCCTCTCGGGGAGCGCGCGGTCTGGCCTCTCGGGGAGCGCGCGGTCTGGCCTCTCGGGGAGCGCGCGGTCTGGCCTCTCGGGGAGCGCGCGGCCCGCCTCTCGGGGAGCGCGCGGTCTGGCCTCTCGGGGAGCGCGCGGTCTGGCCTCTCGGGGAGCGCGCGGTCTGGCCTCTCGGGGAGCGCGCGGTCTGGCCTCTCGGGGAGCGCGCGGTCTGGCCTCTCGGGGAGCGCGCGGTCTGGCCTCTCGGGGAGCGCGCGGTCTGGCCTCTCGGGGAGCGCGCGGTCTGGCCTCTCGGGGAGCGCGCGGCCCGCCTCTCGGGGAGCGCGCGGTCTGGCCTCTCGGGGAGCGCGCGGTCTGGCCTCTCGGGGAGCGCGCGGTCTGGCCTCTCGGGGAGCGCGCGGTCTGGCCTCTCGGGGAGCGCGCGGCCCGCCTCTCGGGGAGCGCGCGGTCTGGCCTCTCGGGGAGCGCGCGGTCTGGCCTCTCGGGGAGCGCGCGGTCTGGCCTCTCGGGGAGCGCGCGGTCTGGCCTCTCGGGGAGCGCGCGGTCTGGCCTCTCGGGGAGCGCGCGGTCTGGCCTCTCGGGGAGCGCTGTATAGAGCAAGAGGAACAGATTGATGTATATTTATTTGGGGAAAGGTTTAGTATAACTTGTATTTCCTCATTCCAATCCCTGCTCATTCTGGGTTTAGGAGTCCAGTAGGCGGTCCTAATAAGTCGATGCCTAGATATGTGTACATATTGAGATAACTATCAATCACTGATGTAGCACCACCCCCTTGACTGCAGTACTCAGAATAAGCAAGCAGTGATTTAAGTTTCTAGATCTTTTCCCACATCACACTGAGCCTGCTAATCAGAAGAGGCATCGGTACCCTGGCAGGAAGGAGGAGGTTTGCAGGGCTCTGGGCCACCTTCTACAGACTGCCGACATGGCTGCTGGACCCAGGGTCCTGCAAATCATTTTGGTGAACTCGAATATCGATTTGTTTTGCTCCTCCTGTTCTATAGCACACTGCACACAACTTGCACAGGATTTTGAATCTTGACACGTTCCATTTAAAAATGCAGGAAACTTCTTAGGGTCGACTGCACAAAAAGTAATTGGAAGTGCCTTATTCTAGAGAGGTGGTCTTCTCAGTGAAGATGGCCATTATGTATATAACTAGATGGGGATCATGTGCTTGACGCCTATTCTTATATGCATTGTTTTTGTCCCAGCGATGCTGTTGCTCTACAAGTCTCATTTGCCTTTTGTTGTCTTTGACGTTGTGCCTTTGCTGCTTTCCTTTCATTGTCATTGGCGTACTTTTTAGGAGGAGCCATGTTGGCGTTGATATTTGCTTTTAAAAGGGGTTTTCCCACAAACCAAAGTTGATTTTAAAAATTATCTGTGTCTGACCGTGTACCGAACATACCACAGCTCCTGGGCAGGGGAGGAAGCAAAAGACAATACTGACATTACAGCAGGAGATTGCAGAGGATACATTTTGTGAGGTAAAATATTTTTTAAAAACAGTTAGTGAAATATTTTACCTAACAAAAGAAATCCACTGTGATCCCCTGCTGTAATGTCAGTATTGTCTTTTGCTTCCTCCCCTGCCCAGGAGATGTGGTATGCCCTGTACACGGTCAGATGCAGACAATTTTTAAAATGAACTTTCGTTTGTGGGAAAACCCCTTTAATGTGACCGGCTTCCTCTGTCTGTAGACACGTCGTGCATCTGCCGCTGGGATCAGCCGAAAAATTTACTGCACCTGCGCAGAATTCACACAGGCGCAGTAAATCAGACCGCCGCCATCTTTGTGCAGACAGATAGCGGCGGTCACATTAAACCTGTGCATGCGCTCCTCCTGTACAAAGATGGTGGCAGTCAGTGAATGATTTGGCTGATCCCGGAGGCGGCGTGTTTGCGACGGTGTTCCACTGGTGATACCGCGCAAGAGGCTACAGTGTCAGGTGGGTATAGAGTGTTTGGTGCGACGGTGTTCCGCTGGTGGTACCGCGCAAGACGCTACAGTGTGAGGTCCGTATAGAGTGTGTGTGGTGCGGCGGTGTTCCACTGGTGGTACCGCACAATAGGCTGGTATCGGCAGCAGTTTCCATATTGAGACACCCATCACTTGGGTGTCCCAATATGGCGGTCGGTGAACTTCCTCCGCTTGGAATTCTGGGATATGGTGACATCTGGACAGAACAGGAAATGAAAACACTACAAGGCAATTATATAAATAGATATATTATGAATCTGGAATTCCATCACCAAGAGAGAGTGGTTTTCTGCACAAAAGAAACATCTCTATTAAAAAAGGGAAAAATGCATAAATTCAGCCGTAATCCGAGTAGATTGCTATTGCATTTGCATATTTGGGTGCATCCCCTGCAGAATAAAGGCAGCGTTTTCATACATGAGAACATGGCCTTATGTATACACTCTTTCACATTCATTTATTGCATGTCTGAGCATATCTATTAAATGTGTGCATAAAATGTGGTGTGAAGATATCTTTTAGGGTGAATTCACATTTTGCTACGGTTTCATTCATGGGACTTGCTGCCATTATTAAACCCCAGTCCTACTGATTTATATGGAAGTGAGGTTTCTGCAATTAATGTGTATTTATCTACTCTTTAAGGCCTCCATACACATTAGACTAATGTTGGGCAATATCGACCTGTTCAGACTACGGTCTATCACATAGAGGGGCGCCATACGACTGATGGTTGGGGAGATAAGGATCGCACATGTCTGATTTCACACACAGTTCATCTCCGGGAGAACGATCGGCCGGCGTGTCATTGAGAACACGGGAGCGTTCCTATGTTTAGGGTGAGATTGCTGCTGTTCGGCCCAGGGTTATGTAGTCTGTCCATTTTGGTGGAGTCGCTATAAAATGGAGCAGTAGTACAATGCAGGATGTGATAAATATTTTTTATAAGAATTTGGGAAAGTTATGAAATGTCCTATAAATGTCTGTTCTGTTCCTGATCTACGGATCTCGGCTTTTAGTGGAGATAAATCTGTGCCGCACTTTACGCACATGCTCAGTAGTGACCAGTGCTGTGGTTGGGCCGATGGCTATCTAATGTGTATGACTAGCCTAAGTCTTCTCTTTATATAATTGCCTTTAGATTCTATCAACTTCTGGCTCCAAACTATGCACAGAAAACTGAATGTGTGATTGCAGCTTTTATTAAAAACGAAACGGGTCTCGTTAGTAAATGGTTAAAGCCATTCTAAGACATGTATGAGACAATTAGGACTTAAAGGCTCATTCAGACGGGCAAGAAACTGTGCACCGACTAGACCCAAACTCATCCGCGTGTTTTACAGACGTCTGAATCAGGCGTAAAACATAGTAAAGTATACAATTAATATTGTGATATAAAAAGTAACATAGTATAAAAATGTTCATAAAATGAATGAATACAATCTTGTTTTTCTAGCAGTTATACGTCTCTGCAGTTGACTAATGAGAATTCTGGGCTATCTGCCAGTATGGTGACTACTGTTGGAGGCCAGTAGGCTTCTTTTTCGCCTGGCATATGGCCAACTCTTGCTCAACACCATTCGTAATACTGTGGTCAAAGATGCTTCCTTTTTCCTTAACTTTTATTGTAACGGCTGTAATTAGCACATTAGGATTTTTTTTTAACCAGTTTTATTAATCTTTTCTTCTTTGTCTTTTCAGCCGAATGATTTCTCTGTGTCACTGAAGGCCCAAGGCAAGAACAAACATTTTAAAGTTCAGATGAAAGACAATGTATACTGCATCGGCCAGCGCAAGTTTAACACCATGGAAGAATTGGTAGAACATTACAAAAAGGCTCCTATTTTTACCAGCGAGCAAGGCGAGAAACTCTATCTAATCAAGCCTTTGTCCTGAGACTACTGTGAGGAGCCTTGGAAATTGGACTCCAGCTGAGGTTAAGTCACTGAAAGACGGAAACTGAGAACCCCAGAATAGAACCAAAGGCGTCTCCTAGCCCCTCGATGACAATGACATTCTTCATGAATTTACGCTGTAACTTTTTAAATTTTTCCGTTCAGTGTCTAAACTCCGTGCCGCGAGCATTCCCCATATCTTTTCTATTCTGCCTTACTATATTATACCTGAGACGTAGAATTTCACGACCTTCTCTGCACTTGGAGGTTCCAAGCAATGTGATTGTGGTTGGTCCCGACAAGGATCACACCTGATGTAAGCCCACATATCACATCTACATGCTGCTTTTTTTTTTCTTTTTTTTTGTTCCTCTAATCTATGCTTTGGACATGATCGTCGGCATGGATCGAATGCTGTTTTCACTGTGGATATGCTCTCGTCTATTGTCCTGCTCGCGTTGTATCGAACTGGCACCACCTTTTGGCATTGTATGTCCATTTGTACTTCTTCTCCAAGACATTTCATATTTATTTGTGTAAGACGCATAGGGTGCCTTTCACATTAGCTACTAGCTTATATATTTAATGTATCCACATACTGTGCAACGTCTTCATATCTGTTTCTCTTCTGGTCCCAACAGGTATTGTATAATTCACCAGGCTGTCAATCAATTTACTTTGCTACCTTTTATAGCAAAATTTGTACATTGTAAGGTTTTGGGTTTTTTTTATATATTTTTTTTTTTGTTTGATCTTCCTTTGCCCAGTGTCCAGTCTTCTATGGCAGTAAGACCCGGACAGTCTGTACTTTTGCAACCCTTCTATATAAGGCTCAGCAACGTCTTGACGTGAAGTGTGGCATTATGTGAATTTATGGCTTCACCACAGCCCTGGTTATATGCCGTAGGTGCACAGGATGCCGGGGGTAGGATGCCATGAAAGACTGGATGCCGGACCTTAGGAACACAAAACTTTTTGATCAACTTTTTTTTTAACATTTTTGTTTTGATGTTTTTGTTCCTCATCCAAATGGTTCTGGACAGCCTATTTTTTAAGCTACTTGTGAAGTTCTTTTATGTCTTAGTTGTGGTAGAAGAGAGTTGGAGCCAGAGCTTTGTAGTTCTCAAGCGAGCACTGAAGGAGCGGGTGATTGCATGCCGGCTCTGCTATTACAGGCAGCACAAAAGCCGGGGCCCTTCTTACAGTGCTCCGAAAACACCGCAGACAACATCACAAACCCTTGTAATAACTGTGTTCTGCATGGTTAATACACCAATGTGGTATAGCCTTAGGTTCCCTCTTCATTGGGCAAAGGAGTGCTACGAATGTGACATTGTACCAGGGGGGGACTTGTAACCATTTATTTTATTAAAGAAACGACTGAACAAACTAGATTATTGTGCCAAATTGCATATGTGTTAACGTGTTACTTATTTGTTTTATGCTATGTAGCGGTGCTTTTTGTGCTTTTTATTTTGTTCTTTTTTTTTTCGCTCTCTGCAATTACCGTATGTATATTTTAATTAACTTGCACCAAAGCCTTTAGTCAATCAAAATGTAATCTATTCCAAAACGTCTTTCCGTTAGTGGAGGATACTAGTAGATCTAGGTACCACATGTCAATGTAAAGAGAAGAGAGAATACCGCTATAATACTAAATCCACGTGATTATATACTGTCTGTATATGTGACTGTATACCCAGAATATTATTTATACACACTGTTTGTTTATATCAACAATGCAGTAAAATAATTTTTCGTTTTTTTTTTTTTCTTCATTCGTTACCCTAAAAAGGATTGTGTTACTGGTATAGCGGATGCTATGGATCACAATAGGCATGTATCAGCAGTACAGATGTAGCCAGGTAATACGTATTATGGGACACAGGGTGCACTGCACGTTCTCCTTATGTCACCTCCTGTAACACCAAAGATTTGTGTTCTAAGTCGTGGGGTTTGGTTTTGTATAGTTGAAGCTGCAGATATACTTTGTGTGCCATGTGTATCACATAATTCTCCGAAAAAAAAATAACTCTATGAAATGTCCATTGCCTTTATACTTTATATGATAATTTCATTTCAAGAACTGAACCAGTAGTCAATAAAGGGATTTTCCACGACTTGGACAACCCCCTTTCGTATCTCTGTGTTTCCACCCAGCATAATGCAAATCAGATGTTTTGGACTTATGTGAATACTTCATAATAGTGCAGAACTGCCATAAAGGTCTCAAAGGGGGGTTGTCCACTACTCAGACAAAACCTTCTAAACCCCTATGTCCCCCCCCCCCAGCAAAATAATAACACTTATTCTCCCCTCCGGTGCTGTTCCAGTGGTGTCAGCACTTTCTCTCCCGGGGCTCGCATGACATTATGTCACACGATCACTGTGGCCGATCAGGGTCACTCTTCACTTCTCCAGAGAAATTAAGACATCTAGAGAAAGTGAGAGCTGCGACTGCTCTATCATTCTCTCCCAATGTCCGTTATGTGTGTAGGAGAGGAGAGTGGAGCGAGAGCAGGTGCCGACACCTCGGGAATAGCACCGGAGGTGAGTATAAGTGTTATTATTTTACTGGGGAGGTGACGCATAGGGATTCAGGAGGGTTTGTCTGAGTAGTGGACAACCCCTTTGAGACCTTTGTCCAAGTTCTGTACTATTATGAAGTACTGGCATCAGTCCAAAACATCTGATTTGCATTACGCTGGCTAAAATTATCGCTATTGCTTCCCAAAGAACACCGAATTACGTATTTCTCCCATGACATAATGCTTTTCTTATGCATCAACCAGATCTTACTATACTAACATTAATTAAAAGTGCCAGACTGCAATTAGTGTTCTGAAGGTGCCCCATGCATCTTGGATAACTGTTGACCAGGTGGTCTTTTGACCAAGAGCTATCTCTCCTGACTCCCTTATATATATTTGCACTTTGAGGGGACGGGCTAGCCTGCTGGCAAACACTTCTTGCAGCGCCTTATCTCCTTGGATAACAAAGTGGTCAGGTATTTGAATCCTTACCTCCTCTTCCTGCCTTACATTTGATGGTGAAGATTCAGGAGGCCTCCATACACATTAGATGGTCAGCAGGTTTGACCATCTTTAATCTAAAGTGTAAGGTGAAGTTCTTATCAAAACGTGCTACTTTGCAATGTACCTCTTTAATAAATATCCTCTCCATTCTCAAGAATGGGGAGAATTTTTTAATTCGATAGTTCACTGCCCTTGGCCAAGGTCACCTGTCACCTCTGCAGTTTATCATAGGTGGCCGGTATCCTAGGCCAGTAGCGAGCGATTGTAAACTGTTTGCTTTAGAACTTGCAAGCGTTGCTCGGAAGCTTGTCGCTCTCGCCCAACTTCTGTGTCGCTGTGACTTTCAGAGGCTGCAAGGGTAAAATTACCTCGAGTGCGCAGTTTAGGCATCCAACCGGCCCAAGTTGGTAATTATCAGGAGCACATCGCTCCATGGCAAGCAGGAAGCCGGGGAACATTGTGCTCCTGAAGATAGGATTTTAAAGATGTCCCATTAAAACTTTTATTCCAGAATTCCTCCTAATTATTTATGTATGTAATGATTTATTAAAATACTTACCGCGCCTGGGTCACGTGAGCGCTCCTCCTTGTCAGGTCATCAGCTGTTGTGAGGATCGGAGCTACTGCAATCAATGTAGGCCTGTGGGGCCTAAGAACCGACTTGCATTGAGTCAACATCTCCCGGTTGACGCACACAACGCCTGTGTGAGCCGTTTGTCTTCTTTTCAGGTCACCTAGGCTGTAAGAGGACCGGGTGGCTCTGGGAACCGGGGAAGACTGTGATAGATAAATATTTTAATGCTCTTATATATCATTACATAATTTGGCGGGATTACAGAATTATAACTTTGATGGGACATCCTCTTTTAAGGTTATCTGTCACCAGGTTTTTGCTTTGTATTCTTAAAAGCAACATGATGTAGGAGCAGAGACACTGATTCCAGCTCTGTCACTTTCTGTGCTGCTTACTGATGATTTGATAAAATAAGTTTTTTTCTGCTGCATATCTAGCAGTTCTCTGAATGTTGAGCTCTGTATATCCCAGCCTAAACCACCGATTGTCACCTTTCTGTGTACAGTGTCCATAGCTAGAAAATTGCTAAACAATGTGCAAGGGGGGCTACACAGAACAGGAGAACTACATGGCACAAGACAACTAATTCTCTAGTGATAACACAGGTCAACAAAAAAAAAAATTTTTTCTGGTGTCCAAAATATTTTAATGAATTTGGGGTATTTTTGGGGTGCTGATTCTGAATATGTCATCAGTTTTGCCAGATTGGCTCAAGTTTTTGAGATTTTTGGTATCTTATTTATAGCACTTGTTGGTAAATGCGACGCATCATCTCATTAATTTCTTTGGATTAGTACTTGAACTGAGCAGTTCTCAATATAGTTTTGTGTTAATTAGTGTTCTAAAAGTTTGTTCATAGCTTGATTTTTGCACTAACTTTATGTTGTTGTCTGTTTTCCAGTGAAAAGCATGAACTCATCAAGAAGAAGTTGTCTTAACGATCCAGACTCATTCTGTTACATTTGTGGTGAATACACACTGCCAAAACATAGAAGAAACATAACAGACTTCGTAAAAAAAGTGTATTTTGCCTATTTTGGGGTTATGCTTGGGGACCAAGACAAGTTTTGGGCACCACACATAGTGTGCAAAGCATGTATCGAATTATTACGAAAATGGAGCAAAGGACAAAGAAAAAGCTTCAAATTTGGTGTTCCAATGGTGTGGAGAGAGCCAAAAAATCATCATGATGACTGTTATTTCTGTGCAGTGCAAGTGCAAGGATTCAATAAGCATAAGAAACGAAAATGGGAGTAACATGGAATCTGCAAGAAGGCCTGTCCCTCATTGTGAAGATGTGCCTGTACCTGTGTTTACCATAAATAACAGTCATCATGATGATTTTTTGGCTCTCTCCACACCATTGGAACACCAAATTTGAAGCTTTTTCTTTGTCCTTTGCTCCATTTTCGTAATAATTCGATACATGCTTTGCACACTATGTGTGGTGCCCAAAACTTGTCTTGGTCCCCAAGCATAACCCCAAAATAGGCAAAATACACTTTTTTTACGAAGTCTGTTATGTTTCTTCTATGTTTTGGCAGTGTGTATTCACCACAAATGTAACAGAATGAGTCTGGATCGTTAAGACAACTTCTTCTTGATGAGTTCATGCTTTTCACTGGAAAACAGACAACAACATAAAGTTAGTGCAAAAATCAAGCTATGAACAAACTTTTAGAACACTAATTAACACAAAACTATATTGAGAACTGCTCAGTTCAAGTACTAATCCAAAGAAATTAATGAGATGATGCGTCGCATTTACCAACAAGTGCTATAAATAAGATACCCAAAATCTCAAAAACTTGAGCCAATCTGGCAAAACTGATAGCATATTCAGAATCAGCACCCCAAAAATACCCTAAATTCGATGAAATATCTTTGGCACCAAAAATACTGTTGACCAGTGTAATCTCCTGCTGATAAAACACTGATTTTATTCAAAGTACAACAAGCAGAACAGTAAGTGACACATAATCCGGACAAACAATGCAAAAGCGCAATAGGGTCTAAGTATTTAAGAGAAAACAAAATAGTAGGGGGTGCTCACCTAGAGCTGATGCAGCAGCTTCCAAAGGAAATGTTTGCTAATGTGCCAAGGGCGATGAAGGTATCTGGTGCTGCTGAGAAATGCCCAGCCACGATGACATAAAAAATAGTCAACATGTTTGAGTCAGTTTGACTTCTTCAGGACAATCCACAAATAGTGGCTTGTCATTTATCAGCAGTGCAGGATCCTTTCTTCGCCCTTATCACAATTGTATACAGTATATATCACTGGAATCAGGGTATCTACTCCTACATCATGTATCACTTAAATTACATAGCAAAAACCTGCTGACAGATTTCCCTTAAGAACAGATTTCAGGTTTCATAAGGTACATTTAATTGTTGACCTGCAGCTTCCTTTGTTTGCTTCCAAGTGTACAATATCCTGGAGAATAAGTTCCCTTTAACAAGTAAATTGGGCTGTATATAAATCCCTTAAATTGGTTGTCTTTCTGGATATTGTGTATCGTTTTACATAGTACAGGACATGCACCACTTTATATTGATTGAATTTGGCCATCACTTTATTGAATATACCTCGATAAACTTTCCATATTCCAAGTTTCTATATCTCCAATGATTGCAACAGTCCAAACAATATCCAGCATTCACATCTTAAAAGATTTGCTTTATTAGTCCAGTAGTATAAATAAAGGGCTCAAAAAATAGTTGAGCATAACAGCACAAAAATTAAAAAAGGCAAAAAACAAGTAACTACTGCGCTCCCCGGCAACATGTTTCTGACCTGCATGGTCCTTTGTCAAGACTGGCCTGCCAAAGTACCATGTAGGTCTGAAACATGTTGCCTTGGAGTGCAGTGATATTTCTTTTCTGCCTTTTTAATTTTTATGCTGTTGTGTTCAACTGTTTTTCTTGCCGCAGCTGAATGATTTACATCTGTAAGCCAGCATGAGTACATGTGGGGGTTGCCTGGTTGCTGTATATGGGGACCTCTTCGCTTTCTTCCGAGAGATGGTCGGGAAAAAAAGATCCAGCATCTTCAATTTAGGAACCCCAATTCTTTTGTTTTTGATGATGATGATGAGCCCCTGCCAGACAGGTCTGGCAGCTCTCAAACACCATAGGCGCGCTCAAGAGAACAAAGCGCTCCTGTGTATAGAGGATTCGAGAGAGACCGCAATTGGCCGAACCTTAGTCAATCCGATAGCGACCTACTGTGTATGGGAGTTTTGGTCTGTGAGATGAGAAAGCCTTTCCCAGACATTCCTAAGCCAGTAGTAAAGTATTTTTTTTTTATTAAAGTCGCTGTGATGCAGCAGTAGGACCATACGCAGTGAAACGGCAGTGACCCAAGCAAGTTTAGATGAAACGTTCCTTTATTTTGATACTTCACACAGTCTATTATAAATACACCATACATGGCTTCTTCACATAGTCCATTAGAAATACACAGTACACGGCTTCTTCATACAGTCCATTAAAAATACACAGTAAACTGCTTTAGTTTGCAGTCCCTACATTGGCTAGACTTCCCTTTGTCCAGTTTCTCTAGGGCAACCGCACGCCGTTGCCAAGTATCTTTACTCACACCGTGCACCACAAGCTATCCTTCGGATTGCAGCCTGGCAAACACAAGACAGCCCGGAACGCAGTGTGTCAGTCCCCTTGGTTCCTCTTGCCCCTGTGTTGCTCCACACAGAAAGAGCTCTGCAGACAACTGCTATGTCTGCTACCCAGACCAACACTAACACACCACCCCCTCTACTACAGGGCTTTTAATCAATCACTGCTTCACCATTCTAATCACAGCCACACCTGTGTCTGCAGTACGCCCTCATGGCCTCACTATGCCTCCGTACGCATTCTGGAGAGCAGAAACAGTGACCCCTAGCTGTAACAGGGGTCACTGTATCACATATCCTCCCCCCCGTTCATACCTGTGGGGTTGAACATTTGTTACCCCGTATGGGTGCGAGACAGGGCATTGGTATGCCCCTGTGACATCCCCACTCAACACTACATTAAGAAACCCAAGTAAGGACCGGAGCCATTGATGGGCGCATGCATCCCTCCCCTTTGCCTTTCTCCTCCATATTTCATTACGGGACCACCCACCCCGTTCTCCATTGCAGAAACCAAGCCCTCTTTTCTGATTAACCGCAGATTTGGGCCAGTTTTGGGTGGCCTCGATCTTGTTTATTTTGGGTACACTTAGCCCACGGGTCATCCTGTCACCTAAGTATTTACTTTCAGGCCCCTGATACTGTTTTTGTGCCTTTTATTCTACTGGACTAATAAAGCAATTATTTTAAGAAAATGTGAGTGCTGGCTATCATTTGGACTGTTGCTATTATTGGAGTATTTTGCAGTGGGCTGATTGCTACATTTTCGATGTCTGAAAAATTCCATGAATTTTCCGCTTGAGGTTTTAGGCAGTTTGCAGAATCAGGCCTAGTGCACACAATGGTTTACCCTACTTGTTTTTATTTTGTTTTGTTCTTTATTCAGGTCGTTACAGCATGAAAGAAATGTGATCCATCTATTCTGTGGATCGTCATCAACAATATGACAGATAAAAATGTGATGGAAATATGTATCCTACAAAAATAACAGCATTTTTATTTCATGCCCTATCTTCTTTATTTTAGTATTTCGTTATGGTGGTTTGCATGAGGCCTAATATATCGAAGAGAAACACATGGAGAACCTGGGATTGTGTATTGTTTTTGAACATATGTATGTATAAAATAACGTATTGTCTATTATTTAGTGACTTTTTGAACTTTCTGTATGAAAAAACGCCAATGCAAAAGTTTTTAATTTGAATGGACTCCATACAGTATAATTGAGAATCCTACTAGAAGTCAACTCAAACCCCTCCCTTATACAGACACATTTACTTCGAGGTGTAGTCACTAGTGATGAAGCGAGTGCGTTCGTTACTCGAGTTTTCCAAGCATGCTCGGGTGTTCTCTGAGTGTCTTGGGCGTGCTCGGAGATTGTTTTTGTTTCCGCAGCTGCATGATTTGTGGCTGTTAGCCTGAATACATGTGGGGATCCCTAACAAACAGGCAATCCCTGCATGTGTTCAGGTTGTCTAACAGCCGCAAATCATGCAGCTGTGAGGACACAAACATAATCTACGAGCACGCCCAAGATACTCGGAGAACACCAGAGCATGCTCGGAAAACTTGAGTATCGAGCACACTCGCTCATGGCTAGTAGTCACCAAACGTGCCATCCACATTTCATCCCCTACTGAAGAACCCCCCCCAGCATATTACTATTACTGCTATGTTACTGACCTCGCTGTTACATTGTCTTTCACATTTATGAAATCACTAACTTCCCCAACATCGACCAAGAACCATAAAGTCTGCAATTTAGACAAGTTCTGACCATTGAGAATTAAAGTAATCTTGGTTACTTGGTCACCATGCAATGACTATTGTAAATGTACCAATGGGATTTAAAAAAAAAAGAGGCATATATTGGAAACCCGAAAATTATGTGAGACTGTCGTTAAAAATTTTCAGACACAATAAAATTGTTTATGATTTTACCAAACCTTTTATTATGTGCTGTATATATATATATATATATATATATATATATATATAATTTTTGGACTCCGTGCTCTGTTTTGTCGACCAGTTTTCAAATGTCTCGATGTAATTCTAATATATGAGCAAGACGAAAAGTATTACATAGAGCGGACCGGTCACCAGGTCAAATGTTTTTTTTTTCTTTTTTTAAAAATTTGGTAAATCCAGAGATACGGGCCTTTTGGTTTTCAGCACCCAATAAGGACATTTGTATGGTCTTTACTAAAGGGGGTATAAAGGGTAATAATACAGAGCAGTCTAAAGACATGCCTCCGAGAAACCCATAAGCCATGCCCTCTTGGGTAAGAACTATAAAAATTAGCACTATACAACTAAAACATCTCTAGAACCATGGCGAATTTAACAAAGAAATAAACTGAATACTCCACGGAATCAGGAATAAAATAAGAGCAAAAACTGGCCACTTTTGACAAGGTGACTGGTCATTTTTGAGACAGGTTTCACCAATAGTAAATGTGGACCAGGGTTAGAAGAGAGGACGACAAATACTATGTTAACTAAAGTGGACCCATCAGAACAACTTGTAGGTCCTCTTTTTAGTCTGTACATACTATAACTGGATTACACAATGGCTCTTTTCAGACGTTGTATATTGGATTTAATCCAATCTCAAATGGGTTTTCTGTTTTTGGAAAACCCCTGCCACAGGATACTTTTATTTTAAAGGGAACTTGTCACTTGAGAAAAAAACCTCTTAATCTTCAGATATGGGGTTAAATCTGCAAATTAATAACGTTCTGAACCTGCCCAGCATCGGTTGTTAGACCCCCAGTGCCGGGAGGAAATTAACTTTATTCTTCCTGGCAGTGTTCGGGTTTCAGTTATGGCTTTGTGTATAGGGAGCAGCGGAAATAGTCTCGCACCCGACACGGACTGACAACAGCTCCGCATTTGTGCTGGCTGTCAGTCAGTGTCGGGGGCGCCATTACAGTGGTGGCTTCCTATACATAGAGTGGTGAGTGAAACTGTGTTGACACCACCACTATGACCGAAACCAAAACGCTGCCAGGAGGAATAAAGTTAATTTTCCTCCCGGCCATGGGGATCTAAGTGCCCGGCAGGTTCGGAGCGCTATAAACCTGCAGATTAACCCCATAGCTGCCCATTTTGATACATTACAACCTGTGTTTAAATATTTTTGTAATCAGATATGTGTGATGCATCGGCACTAAATAGTCTAAGTTGGTGAAGTGAGAAAAATAGACAAATTATATTTATGGGATCGAATAACTAAAAATTGACATGTGCCTATGTATTCACCCACATAAAGTCAGTACTTTTGTAGATCCTCCATTTGTGGCAAAATCTTCAAGTCTGACCATAGTATGCTTTGGGTCGTTGTCTTGTTGGAAGGTGAACCTCTGTCCCAGTCTCAAATCACTAACACACTGAAACAGGTTTTTCTCAAAAATATCACTGTATGTCTCACCACTAGTGATGAGCGAATATACTCGTAACTCGAGATTTCTCGAGCACGCTCGAGGGTCCTCCGAGTATTTTTTAGTGCTCGGAGATTTACTTTTTCTTGCCGCAGCTGAATGATTTACATCTGTTAGCCAGCATAAGTACATGTAGGGGTTGCCAGGTTGCTGTATATGGGGACCTCTTCGCTTTCTTCCGAAAGATGGTCAGGGGAAAGAAAGATCCAGCATCTTCAATTTAGGAACCCCAATTCTTTTGTTTTTGATGATGATGAGCCCCTGCCTGACAGGTCTGGCAGCTCTCAAACACCATAGGCGCGCTCAAGAGAACAAAGCGCTCCTGTGTATAGAGGATTCGAGAGAGACCGCAATTGGCCGAACTTTAGTCAATCCGATAGCGACCGACTGTGTATGGTAGTTTTGGTCTGTGAGATGAGAAATCCTTTCCCAGACAATCTAAGCCGGTAGTAATTAAAGTCACTGTGATGCAGCGGTAGGACCATACGCAGTGAAACAGCAGTGAGCCAAGCAAGTTTAAACAAAAAGTTTCTTTATTGTGTTACTTCACACTCTATTAGAAATACACCATACATGGCTTCTTCATCCAGACCAATGGAAATACACAGTACACGGCTTCTTCATACAGTCCATTAGAAATACACCTTAAACTGCTTTAGTTTGCAGTCCCTACATTGGCTAGACTTCCCTTTGTCCAGTTTCCCTAGGGCAACCGCACGCCGTTACCAAGTCTCTTTACTCACACCGTGCACCACAAGCTATCCTTTGGATTGCAGCCTGGCAAACACAAGACAGCCCGGGACGCAGTGTGTCGTTACCCTTGGTTCCTCTTGCCCCTGTGTTGCTCCACACAGAAAGAGCTCTGCAGGCAACTGCTCTGTCTGCTACCCAGACCAAAACTAACACCTCCCCCTCTATTACAGGGCTTTTAATAAATCACTGCTTCACCATTCTAATCACAGCCACTCCTGTGTCTGCAGTACGCCCTCATAGCCTCACTATGCTTCTGTACGCATTCTGGAGAGCACAAACAGTGCCCCCTAGCTGTTAGTAGCAAGCAAACAGTTACTAGCACTATGCTTGGGCTCTGGTGCCACGTTCTGAGCGGGTTTATACCGCTCAATCAATTCTACCAGCAGTTCTAGGTCCCTTAGCCCGACCCAACACTGCATGGTGGCCGACAGCCCTCACCATCTGGTCAGCCACGATTCTCTCCATCATCTCAAATGGGGGGAAAAAAGCTCAGGCTGGAGCCACTCCTCCACCAATTGCAATAAGTCATTTGCTTGAGACCCGGCGGATCAAGACTCTACATAGGACCACTGGTACACCCAATGATCGCCCCTTACCTTTGGGGTCTCTTCAGGACTCTGCTGTTCACCCCCCATTTTAGGGGTCTCCTTTTTAACATGCTGAAGCTCTGCTAGCTTCCACTGCAGCGCCACCTGCTGCCGCTGCTTCTGCTGAAACTGCAGCTCCTGCTGCTGCAAAACTTTTTGCTGCGAGTGCTGAAACTGCAGCGTTTCTTGCTGAAGCGATTGCTGAGGACAACCTGCTCCAAAAGTTCCTCCATTTCTCCAGTAGACTTGCACATCGATCTGCAGCACTCTCTGGGGTTCACATGGCCCTCATTCTTTCCACTTATGCAAATTGTCTCTTCAGAGAGGAAGAGAGCTAGAACTCTAATGCCACCTTTTGGAAGGTAGTAATCCTACAAGTCAATGTTGACCCTTTAATGAGCCTTGTCACAATACTTAGGATAATAACCAAACCAGAATCTCAATTTGCAGACATTGTGTTTCGGGGTACTGCCCCTCGTCAGTGCAAAGCGGAGATCTAGTTTGGCTGTGTGAGAGGCGTCTGACCGTTATCCAAGAATTATCGTTTCTCCTTGACAATTTGCATAATTGGCATATTACCCAGAGGAGCATTGCGGCTTTAAGTCTCCTCATCTCGGCATGCTTAGCATGGCGATCTCCGCAAAGAGAAACGATACTTCTTGGATAAACGGTCTGACTCCTCTCACACAGCCAAACCAGATCTCTGCTGTGCACTGATGAGGGGCAGTACCCTGATACACAGTGTCTGCAAATTGAGATTCTGGTTTGGCTATTATCCTAAGTCATGTGACAAGGCTCGTTAAAGGCTCAACGTTGACTTGTAGGATTGCTACCTTCCAATAGGTGGCTCCTCTTCCTCTCGTTTCTGAACAGAAACATTGAACAAAAAAATTCACCGTGTGATAAATCGTACTTAAAAAATTCCCTTTAATTACGTCTTAACGCAGTAAGGTGATAATAAGGACCACTACCACCATTTAAAAGATACCAGGAGGTGCCTGTACCTCTCTACCAGCGGAGCTTGGCACCCCACCGGGAGAGCCGGTGCCGACACCGTTGGAACTACGCCGGCATTGGAGGTATAAGAGATATTATTTTAATGTAGGCAAACATACAGATTGAGAAGGAGTGGTCCTAGTTGTCATAGTTTTATTTTTACCGAGCCATTATCTTTTTAGATCTTTATTTACATTATTTTTTTTAGCGCTGTTTAGGGGGTACATATAATTTACTTTCCAATTGATATATTTTTTTTTGTGATACAAATACAGAAAAAAAAATATTTTGGAATTTCTTTTTTTATAGATTCTACATGGTTCCCACTAAATAGCATGGTTAATTCTCCGAGTTATAGCAGTCTTGTGGACACCTGATATTTGTAGATTCTTGTTTAGTATATATGTAATATATTTTTTATGAAAAAAGAATCTCTCCAGATGTTTTGGGGTTTTTTTTTACAGAATTTTTCACAGAATTTTCCTCCCCCAAGGGATTATAAAAGATTTCTGGGAAACATACAGGTCTGGCAAAAAATAAGAGTCCACGGCAAAATTTTCATTTTGTCAGATTTTTCTCTTTATAGGTATATTTTAGAGTAAAATGTCCATCTATAATGGCTGTTTATGGTGCTGTATGGCCGTACTGTGCCTTTTATCTGCGATTCTGTCCCAGGTGTACAATGGAGACCAAAGCAGGTTTCACACATCTGTTTTTTTTTTTTAGGTCAATGTTTTCTTTTTTTTCTTATGCAAAAAAAATCGCATGTTCATCTATTTGCATTTGTTTAGCTGCAGGTAGTGGTGATGCTTTTCCACGGTTGTCTTCTTACGTTTTCCTGTAAGTCATATTTTATATAGTCTCCTTATACTATGCTTTTGTTAATGTAAGCAAACTTTTTTTTTTTTTGTTCTTTTCATTTTTTCATTTATTTTTTATCATAGACGATCTGTGCCACCTAGTGGGTTATAATTTATTTTTTCTATAAAACCTGTGTAATTTTCTGTCCCGTTACGCTTCATAACATCCTAAGTGATTATGTAAATATCTTTGTTTTCAATTACATAACCGTGTCTTAGCCAGGGTTCTGTTTTATTTATATATATATATATATATATATATATATATATATATATATATATATATATATATATATATATATTTTTTTTTGTACAAACAATTCTACTATTTTATGCAATAAACATGAGACAATTTTGCTTAAAAAATATTTTTAAAAATCTGACTTTTTATTTTTTGTACAAAATATAAAAGTAAAAAAAGGGGTTACGCTTCTGGGGGGAGGGGGAAGTGTTTAGTTATTTATTTGTTTGCCTCTTGTATCGTTCTTATTCTATATGTCTTTTTTGTTACTATTTACTTACTCATAAAACGCCATTTATTCCACAGCGCTTTACAGACTTCATCATCACTTGCTGATGGGGCTCACCCTCTAAACTCCATGTCAGTATGTCTTTGGAGTGTGGGAGGAAGCCAGAGGAAACGCAGGGGGAACATACATACTGATTGTAGATAAAATGTACAATTACAACAAGAAATGATAGTCTGTTGTGTGTATGGTTTTATTCAGTCTCATAGGGTTAAATGGGAAGAAAAAAACATTTTTGTACTGCTTTTCTGTTCTTAAAAGATTACAAACAATTGAAAGAAAGGAAAGAAGTGATGAAAAAAGAGTTGCGCCCAACGTGGGGCTCGAACCCACGACCCTGAGATTAAGAGTCTCATGCTCTACCGACTGAGCTAGCCGGGCTTCTGAGTTTTTAATCTTTCATTCCATTCTGTGGGTGTGCAGGAGAACAGGGCGCGTGCAGATGGGAAGCAGCTGTTTGAGTCTTCAGGGGACAGTATTTAGCAGGCAAGCATTGGTGGTTCAGTGGTAGAATTCTCGCCTGCCACGCGGGAGGCCCGGGTTCGATTCCCGGCCAATGCAGTCAGTGTTTTTTTTTTTTTTCTCTTTAATTTGAACACATCTAGAAGAAACGCTTACTGCACATAAATTATTTAGCACATACACAGTTCACATAATAAAATCTACTTGCCCGTTCCGAGTGTGCTTTGTACAGAGGTGTGGCTGTGTGTACTTGCCAAACCTGCAGGCTAGAGATGATTTTGTTCTTGTCACGTAGGCAGCACAGCTTCATTTATAATTAGTGTTGAGCATTCCGATACCGCAAGTATCGGGTATCGGCCGATACTTGCGGGTATCGGAATTCCGATACCGAGATCCGATACTTTTGTGGTATCGGGTATCGGTATCGAAACAACATTAATGTGTAAAATAAAGAATTAAAATAAAAAATATTGCTATACTCACCTCTCCGACGCAGCCTGGACCTCACCGAGGGAACCGGCAGCGTTGTTTGCTTAAAATGCGCGCTTTTACTTCCTTCCGTGACGTCACGGCTTGTGATTGGTCGCGTGCCGCCCATGTGGCCGCGACGCGACCAATCACAGCAAGCCGTGACGTAATTTTCAGGTCCTCAATGCCTAATTCTAGGCATTCAGGATTTTAAAATTACGTCACGGCTTGTGATTGGTTGCGTGCCGCCCATGTGACCGCGACGCGACCAATCACAGCAAGCCGTGACGTAATTTCAGGTCCTGATGCCTATTTCTGCATGCCCCTTGAGGGCTTACCTTCTACTGGATGGTGGGGATGGAGGCAGCGGGGTCAGTGCAGGCTGTAGGCTTTCCTGAAGAGGTGGATTTTCAGGTTCCGTTCGAAGGATCCGAATGTGGTTGATAGTTGGATGTGTTGGGGGCAAAGAATTCCAGAAGATTGGGGATATTCGGGAAGTCTTGGAGGCAGTTGGGTGAGGAGCCGATTAGTGTGGAGGAGAGAAGGAGTTCTTGGGAGGACCGGAGATTACGTGAGGGAAGATATCGGGAGATTAGTTCAGAGATATATGGAGGAGACAGGTTATGGATGGCTTTGTAGGTTAGTATTAGTAATTTGAACTGGATACGCTGAGGGAATGGGAGCCAGTGAAGAGATTTGCAGAGGGGAGAAGCAGAGGAGTAGGAAGGAGAGAGATGAATTAGTCGGGCAGCAGAGTTAAGGATGGACTGGAGAGGTGCAAGGGTGTTAGCAGGGAGGCCACAGAAAAGGATGTTGCAGTAGTCACGGCGGGAGATGATGAGGGCATGCACAAGTATTTTAGTAGATTGACGTTGAGGAAAGGATGGATTCTGTAGATATTTTTTAGCTGGAGGCAACAGGAGGTGGAAAGAGTTTGGGGTTACTCAGAGGCAGCGGACCTCCGGTACGGGGGAAAGCGTGATATCGTTAATTGCGATAGATAGGTCAGGTATGGAAGATCTATGAGATGGAGGAAAGATGATGAGTTCAGATTTGTCCACATTGAGTTTGAGGAAGCGAGAGGAAAAGGAGGAGGATATGGCTGATAAACACTCCTGGATTATGGACAGCAGAGAGGTGATGTCTGGGCCAGAGAGGTAGATCTGAGTGTCATCAGCATAAAGGTGGTACTGGAATCCATGGGACTTTGAGTTGTCCCAGGCCAAGTGCGTAGAGTGAGAAGAGTAGGGGTCCTAGAACAGAGCCTTGGGGGACTCCCAAGAAAGAGAGGGTGGGATGAGGTGGGAGTGTGTTATGGTCCGGTGGTAGGACCTCAAAACTGACCTGACACATATGACCAGAATATAGGACAAGTTCTGGGGATGTGGCAGCTATACTGCCCGCAATCCTGATCCTATCCACACACACTAAAGGCAGCCGTGGAGCGTTCCTAAAATTGTAGACGCCACGTTCACAGCCTGAGAAACTGACTACCCCTAGAGAGAATGCAAAGACCTCACTTGCCTCAGAGAAATAACCCCAAAGTTATAGATAGCCCCCACAAATAATAACGGTGATTTAAGGGGAAAAGACAAACGTAGAAATGAAACAGGTTAAGCAAATGAGGCCCGCTAATACTAGATAGACAGAAAATAGATAGTTTTTGTACTGACTGCACAGACTCCTATCAAAAATAAACCACGCAGAGAATGCAAGAACCCCCACACCGACTCACGATGTGAGGGGCGCACTCTGCACCCCAGAACTAACCAGCCAGCAAAAAATCACATAAAAGCAAGCTGGACTGAACTCATTATATACTGAGAAACGTTTTCAAGGAAATAATGAGCAAACAAACTTAGCTCCTCCAGCAGGAGACTGGTCACAAGGAATATTCAGGAGAACTCAGAAACAGGACTGAATACACCGACAGCAGGCAACAAGTGAAGGTCCAGGTGGAATTAAATAGGGACCAGTCATAGCAGGAAATGAGGCAACTGAGCCCTGCTACAGACCCGCAGTATCGCTAAAGGCCACCAGAGGGAGCCCAGACGGAATTCACAACAGGAGTGGGAGACGCTGAATGTGCGGTTGGAAAGGTATGAGGAGATCCAGGATAAGACGAGGTATTTGATGCCAAAGGAGGAGAGGATCTGTAGTAGGAGGCGGTGGTCAACTGTGTCAAAAGTAGAGGACAGGTCTAGGAGGAGTACAGAGTATTGTCTGTTAGCTTTGGCTGTAAGTAGGTCATTAGTGATTTTGGTCAGGGCTGTCTCAGTTGAGTGATGGGGGCGGAAACCAGATTGTAGATTGTCAAAGAGCAAGTTAGATGAGAGGTGGGAGTAAAGTTCAGTGTGGACGTGCTTTTGGAAGCGAATGGGAGCCAGCGATATTGGGCGATAGCTGGACATAGCTGTTGGGTCGAGGGTTGGCTTTTTAAGGATAGGCATGATTGTGGCATGTTTGTAAGCAGAAGGGAAGGTGCCAGATGTTAGTGATAGGTTGAAGAGGTGGGTTAGGGATGGGATAAGTGTGGTGGTGAGGAGATGGTATGGGGTCAAGCGCACAGGTGGTGAGGTGTGATTTGGAGAGGAGGCAATTAAGCCCCCCTTCAGTGAGTTAATGCCAATATTCATTTTAATTTTTTACATCTAGTGATGAGCGAGTATACTCGTTGCTCGGGTGACCTCCGAGTATTTGTTAGTGTTCGGAGATTTAGTTTTCATCACCTCAGCTGAATGATTTACAGCTACTAGCCAGTCTGAGTACATGTGGGGGTTGCCTTGTCGCTAGGGAATTCCCACATGTAATCAAACTGTCTAACAATCGCAAATCATCCAGCTGCTGAGAGGAAAACTAAATCTTTGAGCAGTCATAAATACCCGGAGACCACCCAAGTGCGCTTCAGAAAACCTGAGCAACAAGTACACTCGCTCATCACTATTTACATCTCTATGGATTACAGGCATCGTTGTCTGTCAATACACTGAGCCAACACTAGACGGAGACATTAACCTAATAATGCAAACAAAAAAATAAGCCGCTAAGCTTCAGCCTTACAGTCACCACAGTTGTAAATTTAATTGCCAAAATTGCAATGATCCACTAAAAAAAAGTCATTTTGGCTTTTTAAATACTTCTATCTATGGTATGCAAAGGCTCATTTTCAAATGATGGTAATCAGTTGTGTCTTGTTCACATGCTGCATTTTTTGTCACTTTTTCAGCATGTTTTTGCTGCAGAAAAAAATGCATCGTTTTACATTAGCACCAGAGTTAATAAGATTTTGGAAATTTCATGCACACGCTGCTTATTTTTTTTTTTTCTTGCCGGTTTGAACCTTAAGGCTGAGTTCCCACAATGAGTTTCTGGTTATTTTTTTGCACTGTGTAGTTTCATAAAATTGGAAGAAACCTATTTGACATAATGAGCAGTAAAGGTGCAAAAAATCTGCAACATCAAAAGCGTATTGCGGGAACTTGGCCTTAAAGCTATTTTTAAAATTTTTTTCTTCTTTCAGTATTTTTCCTCTATTCAAATGAATGGAAAAAAAATGCACCAAACGCTTAAAAAAAAAAAGCCAACAAAAAAAACATGTATTTTATGCAGCATTTTTCTTGCCAACACTCTGGTCTCTGCTGCAGAAAAATCTGCTACAATTACTCGATGTGTGCACATAGCCTTACTGTTAGAGATGAGCAGGTCGATTCTAGCCTAATCCGATTCACTAAGAAGTTTCTCCAAAATGTGGATTTTACTGAATGCAAACTTATTGGGATTTCATTTGCACAAATAGTGAGAGCTGGAATGGGTTAAAAAAACAAAACACTACTCTTTTACCCAGCTTTCCCCATACCTCTCCTGCTGCCGCCCGGCCCTCCAATCACTCCTCTTTGACATATCATTAACATCAAGGATGTGAACATTGGCGTGGAGCCCGGAACAAGAAGATAGTAGAAAGAGAAGCCGACCAGAGGACAGGCCGTGGCAAGAAAAGGAAAGGGCCAGGAGAGGCAAGTACAACATTTTATCTTCTTTAACCCCTTCCTGCAGCTTTTGATTTTTACCAAATGTATGCGATGCAAATCGAATTTTGAAGCCAAATTGGAGAGAATCTGCCGAGTTAAGATTTGTCAGATTGGCTTTTGCTGTTAGCACTATTGTAGCGCCATCCTATTCCACAACGTTCACAGATTATAGTCAAATTTAGCATCAATATCCCCATGAAAAACTATGGGGGATGATTCACCAAAACTTTTTAGTGAAATTTCTGGCAAAAAAAAAAGTTTTGAAATGTCGCAATTTTGTTACGCAACGCAAGGATGCGCGAACGAAGCGACTTCTTTTGTTTTCACTCAATCCTCATCCCAGCTCCAACAAACTGGGCAGAGCCAGGGCAGGATGGTGGTGTGATGCAGCATGGCGACCGGTTTTCAAATTAATGACGAGTGGTGGCGTTTGCTGTGCCATAAATCTTACAGTGGCAGAGACTGGAGGAAGATTTCTAGTGAGGCACACATGGCGGTACACGCCTCACCTGCACAGCATCCACTCCAACACACCCCACCATTAAGAGAATTGCCTGTATTGATGAATTGTCCCTGAAGTGCAAACATAACCTTTGAATACATTTTGATGTTGATTTTGAAGCAGACCCTAATCGCAGTTCAGAAGAGCAGTTATAAGAATCCCTTTCAGATCTGGCCCCAGTGGTCTTCAGGGCGATTGTCTCCACATGCTTAGATTCTTCCCCCCAATGTACAGTATGAATGTTACATTATTCACGACACCCCAGAGCCACTTTAGAAGTTTGTCCATGGCCCCAGTAAAAGTACGATAGTTTTGTTCCCACTTTTTATGTGTCTGTGAAATTGGTAAATAAAAAAGGAAAAAAATAAAACAAAAACCGTAGTGTGAACATACCCTAAGAAAGTAGTCGAATAGTGTGATAACATCTACTCCTAGTCCAGCAATATTTCTAAATTATCTTACTATGGTAGGCCTTATTTAGACATTTAGACGTTGGTTTTTCTCGTATGAGTTCTGTCTGTTTTTCACAGACTGGTACCTATTATGGTCCATGAGGTTGTTCTTGTGTCCTTGTACTTTTGGGGGCAGAGTGGTCTGCACAAAATCATAGCCAAATGTCGGATTTTTATCTGTGTCTCAGCTCAAATTTTCTAATGCAAGTCTGTGGGTCCATGAAAAAATTGGACTTCAATCGAATGCCACCCGTGTGCTTTACATTTATTATTAAGTGATGGGAGACATTTGTAAAGGATAATTTGTGGATTATCCTTTACAAAAGTCTCTGAGACGGTCGCGTGGCCGATACACACATGCTTTTGCTTCATGCCATCAGGTTAGCAGCTCCTTGTTAAAAACTACAATTATTCCGAAGGATAAGACCCTATTTGCACTTTTTTATCTCCTTGATTTATAAGTGATAGGAGAGGCTGTACAAACCTACATCTTTTTTTTTCTTCATCTGAGCAAAACTGGTGGTACAAGCATACACACTGACCAAACTCTGATGCTACAAGCTTACACACTGACCAAACTCTGATGGTACAAGCTTACGCACTGACCAAACTGGTGGTGCAAGCCTACGCACTGAGCAAACTCTGATAGCACAATCTTACACACGGACCAAACTCTGATGGTACAAGCTTTCACACTGACCAAACTCTGATGGTACAAGCTTACACACTGACCAAACTCTGATGGTACAAGTTTTCGCACTGACCAAACTCTGATGGCACAAGCTTACCCACTGACCAAACTCTGAGGGCACACGGTTGCGCACTAACCAAACTGATGCTACAAGCTTATGCACTGCACAACACAACACCAATTATGAAACCCACGGTGGTTAGCCGCACATAATATGAATACCTTTAAACAGGCACCACTCATTGATGATATAAAAAAACTCTTTATTCAATATGAGAAAACACCAAACATGGTGAAAATAGCCCACACTGGGCAGCAGATGAGAGACAACAGATACAGAACAAAAAGGGTAGACACCTGGCGACAAAAATCATAAAGGAATAACCTAAAGATTACTGATGTAAAATACTAATTTAGAATGTTTTGTATGTAAACAGAAGTAGTACATTATAGCGTATATTATTATGTATATTATTATCTCTGCAAAATTAGTCACACTGCAACGTTGCATACCAAGACCACATATACTCCCAATATGAGGAGAGGCTAGTGCACCTTATGTGCTACATAATAGAAAAATGTACAGAGACTTATACTGACCCTACATATAGAGTACAACATCAGTTCATATTTACCAAATAAAATGAATAGCCAGGCGTCCACCACACCCGACGCGCGTTTCGCACAAGTTGCTTCGTCCAGGGGTCTATAATTATAAATAATAAATGTATTCTATAATTGTTCTCTTGTTTCTACAAGACTGGGGAGTCCACCACTCCTCTGTGGGTCATTTGCATTTAAGCTGTTCCATCCTGCATGTCCACATGGATAGTCCTTCTCTGAACCCTGCTTATACAGGTACTATACAGATGATCAGGTTTTAAATACATCAGATAGGGATTGCATACATTAGTTAGGACTGCTCTATAAGGGTATACCTTGACGATTTGGTGGAGCAGCTTAGTATACATTTTTTTGCAAAAAAGGTATCAACTAAATACCCCGTTTTCTTTACATCTTTTGACTTGCACTTGCTGATTACTGTGATTTTTTTTACAACAGAGTATTTTTGACCTCACTGTGCTCTTTTGTGTCTTCAAGTTTTCTGGTGGTGTGAACAGGTTCCTACAGACTTGTTCAATGTGCAAGTGGCCCATGTGTTTCTGGTTCTATAATTGTTCTCTTGTTTCTACAAGACTGGGGAGTCCACCACTCCTCTGTGGGTCATTTGCATTTAACCCCTTTCTGACATCTGACGTACTATCCCGTCGAGGTAGGGTGGGCCCGTATGACCACCGACGGGATAGTACGTCATCACCGATCAGCGGCGCTCACGGGGGGAGCGCGGCCGATCACGGCCGGGTGTCAGCTGCATATCGCAGCTGACATCCGGCACTATGTGCCAGGAGCGGTCACGGACCGCCCCCGGCACATTAACCCCCGGCACACCGCGATCAAACATGATCGCGGTGTGCCGGCGGTATAGGGAAGCATCGCGCAGGGAGGGGGCTCCCTGCGTGCTTCACTGAGACCCCCGGAGCAACGCGATGTGATCGCGTTGCTCCGAGGGTCTCCTACCTCCCTCCTCGCCGCAGGTCCCGGATCCAAGATGGCCGCGGCATCCGGGTCCTGCAGGGAGGGAGGTGGCTTACATTTCTTTAGCTAAATAAAAAAAACAAAACAATAAAAGTACACATATTTAGTATCGCCGCGTCCGTAACGACCCAACCTATAAAACTGCCCCACTAGTTAACCCCTTCAGTAAACACCGTAAGAAAAAAAAAAAAAAAGAGACAAAAAACAACGCTTTATTATCATACCGCCGAACAAAAAGTGGAATAACACGCAATCAAAAAGACGGATATAAATAACCATGGTACCGCTGAAAACGACATCTTGTCCCGCAAAAAACGAGCTGCCATACAGCATCATCAGTAGTGTTGAGCGATACCGTCCGATACTTGAAAGTATCGGTATCGGAAAGTATCGGCCGATACCGGCAAAGTATCGGATCTAATCCGATACCGATACCCGATACCAATACAAGTCAATGGGACTCAAGTATCGGACGGTATCCCTGATGGTTCCCAGGGTCTGAAGGAGAGGAAACTCTCCTTCAGGCCCTGGGATCCATATTAATGTGTAAAAGAAAGAATTAAAATAAAAAATATTGCTATACTCACCTGTCCGACGCAGCCTGGACCTCACCGAGGGAACCGGCAGCGTTCTTTGCTTAAAATGCACGCGTTTACTTCCTTCCGTGACGTCACGGCTTGTGATTGGTCGCGTGCCGCCCATGTGGCCGCGACGCGACCAATCACAGCAAGCCGTGACGTAATTTTCAGGTCCTCAATGCCTAATTCTAGGCATTCAGGATTTTAAAATTACGTTCCGGCTTGTGATTGGTCGCGTCGCGGTCACATGGGCGACGCGACCAATCACAAGCCGTGACGTCACGGGAGGCAGGAGACGCGCGCATTTTAAAATTACGTCACGGCTTGTGATTGGTTGCGTGCCGCCCATGTGACCGCGACGCGACCAATCACAGCAAGCCGTGATGTAATTTTCAGGTCCTGAATGCAGAATTAGGCATTCAGGACCTGAAATTACGTCACGGCTTGCTGTGATTGGTCGCGTCGCAGTCACATGGGCGGCACGCAACCAATCACAAGCCGTGACGTAATTTTAAAATGCGCGCATCTCCTGCCTCCCGTGACGTCACGGCTTGTGATTGGTCGCGTCGCCCATGTGACCGCGACGCGACCAATCACAAGCCGGAACGTAATTTTAAAATCCTGAATGCCTAGAATTAGGCATTGAGGACCTGAAAATTACGTCACGGCTTGCTGTGATTGGTCGCGTCGCGGCCACATGGGCGGCACGCGACCAATCACAAGCCGTGACGTCACGGAAGGAAGTAAACGCGCGCATTTTAAGCAAAGAACGTTGCCGGTTCCCTCGGTGAGGTCCAGGCTGCGTCGGAGAGGTGAGTATAGCAATATTTTTTATTTTAATTCTTTCTTTTACACATTAATGTTGTTTCGATACCGATACCCGATACCACAAAAGTATCGGATCTCGGTATCGGAATTCCGATACCCGCAAGTATCGGCCGATACCCGATACTTGCGGTATCGGAATGCTCAACACTAATCATCAGCAAAAAAATAAAAAAGTTATAGTCCTGAGAATAAAGCGATACCAAAATAATTATTTTTTCTATAAAATAGTTTTTATCGTATAAAAGCGCCAAAACATTAAAAAAATGATATAAATGAGATATCGCTGTAATCGTACTGACCCGACGAATAAAACTGCTTTATCAATTTTACCAAACGCGGAACGGTATAAACGCCTCCCCCAAAAGAAATTCATGAATAGCTGGTTTTTGATCACTCTGCCTCACAAAAATCGGAATAAAAAGCGATCAAAAAATGTCACGTGTCCGAAAATGTTACCAATAAAAACGACAACTCGTCCCGCAAAAAACAAGATCTCACATGACTCTGTGGACTCAAATATGGAAAAATTATAGCTCTCAAAATGTGGTAACGCAAAAAATATTTTTTGCAATGAAAAGCATCTTTCAGTGTGTGACGGCTGCCAATCATAAAAATCCGCTAAAAAACCCGCTATAAAAGTAAATCAAACCCCCCTTCATCACCCCCTTAGTTAGGGAAAAATAAAAAAAATGTATTTATTTCCATTTTCCCATTAGGGTTAGGGTTAGGGCTAGGGTTGGGGCTAGGGTTGGGGCTAGGGTTGGGGCTAGGGTTGGGGCTAGTGTTACGGCTAGTGTTAGGGCTAGTGATAGGGCTAGCGTTATTGCTAGGGTTAGGGCTAGGGTTGGGGCTAGGGTTGGGGGCTACAGTTAGGGTTGGGCCTAAAGAAAGGGTTAGGGTTTGGATTACATTTACGGTTGGGAATAGGGTTGGGTGTGTCTGGGTTAGAGGTGTGGTTAGGGTTACTGTTGGGATTAGGGTAAGGGGTGTGTTTGGATTAGGGTTTTTAGTTATAATTGGGGGGTTTCCACTGTTTAGGCACATCAGGGGCTCTCCAAACGGGACATGGCATCCGATCTCAATTCCAGCCAATTCTGCGTTGAAAAAGGAAAACAGTGCTCCTTCCTTTCAGAGCTCTCCCGTGTGCCCAAACAGGGGTTTACCCCAACATATGGGGTATCAGCGTACTCAGGATAAATTGGACATCATCTTTTGGGGTCCAATTTCTCCTGCTACCCTTGGGAAAATACAAAACTGGGGGCCAAAAAATAAGTTTTGTGGGAAAAAAAGGATTTTTTATTTTCACGGCTCTGCGTTGTAAACTGTAGTGAAACACTTGGGGGTTCAAAGTTCTCACAACACATCTAGATAAGTTCCTTGGGGGGTCTAGTTTCCAATATGGGGTCACTTGTGGGGGGTTTGTACTGTTTGGGTACATCAGGGGCTCTGCAAATGCAACGTGACGCCTGCAGACCAATCCATTTAAGTCTGCATTCCAAATGGCGCTCCTTCACTTCCGAGCTCTATCATGCGCCCAAACAGTGGTTCCCCCCCACATATGGGGTATCAGCATACTCAGGACAAATTGGAAAACAACTTTTGGGGTCCAATTCATCCTGATACCCTTGTGAAAATACAAAACTGGGGGCTAAAAAATCATTTTTGTGAAAAAAAAAAAGAATTTTTATTTTCACGGCTCTGCATTATAAACTGTAGTGAAACACTTGGGGGTTCAAAGCTCTCAAAACACATCTAGATAAGTTCCTTAGGGGGTCTACTTTCCAAAATGGTGTCACTTGTGGGGGTTTTTAATGTTTAGGCACATCAGGGGCTCTCCAAACGCAACATGGTGTCCCATCTCAATTCCAGTCAATTTTGCATTGAAAAGTCAAATGGCGCTCCTTCCCTTCCGAGCTCTGCCCTGCGCCCAAACAATGGTTTACACCCACATATGGGGTATCAGCGTACTCAGGACAAATTGCACAACAATTTTTGGGGTCCAATTTCTTCTCTTACCCTTGGGAAAATAAAAAATTGGGGGCGAAAAGATCATTTTTGTGAAAAAATATGATTTTTTATTTTTACGGCTCTGCATTATAAACTTCTGTGAAGCACTTGTTGGGTCAAAGTGCTCACCACACATCTAGATAAGTTCTTTAGGGGGTCTACTTTCCAAAATGGTGTCACTTGTGGGGGGTTTCAATGTTTAGGCACATCAGGGGCTCTCCAAATGCAACATGGCGTCCCATCTCAATTCCAGTCAATTTTGCATTGAAAAGTCAAATGGCGCTCCTTTCCTTCCGAGCTCTGCCATGCGCCCAAACAGTAGTTTACCCCCACATATGGGGTATCAGCGTACTCAGGATAAATTGTACAACAACTTTTGGGGTCTATTTTCTCCTGTTACCCTTGGTAAAATAAAACAAATTGGAGCTGAAATAAATTTTGTGTGAAAAAAAGTTAAATGTTCATTTTTATTTAAACATTCCAAAAATTCCTGTGAAACACCTGAAGGGTTAATAAACTTCTTGAATGTGGTTTTGAGCACCTTGAGGGGTGCAGTTTTTAGAATGGTGTCATACTTGGGTATTTTCTATCATATAGACCCCTCAAAATGACTTCAAATGAGATGTGGTCCCTTAATAAAAATGGTGGTGTAAAAATGAGAAATTGCTGGTTAACTTTTAACCCTTATAACTTCGTCACAAAAAAAAATTTTTGTTCCAAAATTGTGCTGATGTAAAGTAGACATGTGGGAAATGTTACTTATTAAGTATTTTGTGTGACATATGTCTGTGATTTAAGGGCATAAAAATTCAAATTTGGAAAATTGCAAAATTTTCAAAATTTTCACCAAATATTCGTTTTTTTCACAAATAAACGCAAGTTATATCGAAGAAATTTTACCACTATCATGAAGTACAATATGTCACGAGAAAATAATGTCAGAATCGCCAAGATCCGTTGAAGCGTTACAGAGTTATAACCTCATAAAGGGACAGTGGTCAGAATTGTAAAAATTGGCCCGGTCATTAACGTGCAAACCACCCTTGGGGGTGAAGGGGTTAAGCTGTTCCATCCTGCATGTCCACATGGATAGTCCTTCTCTGAACCCTGCTTATACAGGTACTATACAGATGATCAGGTTTTAAATACATCAGATAGGGATTCTATACATTAGTTAGGACTGCTCTATAAGGGTATACCTTGACGATTTGGTGGAGCAGCTTAGTATACATTTTTTTGCAAAAAAACGTATCAACTAAATACCCTGTTTTCTTTACATCTTTTGACTAGCACTTGCTGATTACTGTGATTTTTTTTACAACAGAGTATTTTTGACCTCACTGTGCTGTTTTGTGTCTACACACTGAGCAAACTCTGATGCCACAAGCTTACACACTGACCAAACTCTGAGGGCACATGGTTGCACACGAACCAAACTCTGATGCTACAAGCTTATGCACTGACCAAACTCTGATGGTACAAGCTTACACTCTGACCAAAGACACTGTTGAAACTGTTGTTTTTTGCACACAAGAAAAATCACTGATATGTGCGATTGAGCTCTAATTTGTGTGTTATTACATGTATTACCATGAACTAGGTCATAAGTGATAATAGTTGCATACATTATAGGGATACTTTTGAATACTATTACATATTTGTAATTGCTTATTTACAAGCAAGTGATTTTTCTCATACTGCAAAAATTGTCTGAGTTTCATCAGTGATCTTGATCAGAGTGTCATCAGAGTTTGGTCAGTGTCAGTTTTTACCATCAGAGTTTCATCAGTTTTTTTATATTCCAAAAAGAAGAATGGTGTAGCTTTCTCAAACTTCTATCAAACTGTGAAAAAAAGAAATCAACGGACGGCATCTGAGTGCTGTCCGATTTATTTTATTGTTTTTTCACAGATCCATAGACTCGCATTGGTGAGTTTGATCCGATGCTCAGATGAGTATTGAACATGCCTCCTTGCTTTTGTGCGAACCACAAATAAATCAGACATGTGAACTGCTGCAAAGACAGTCATAGGTACGAGTGTGGTACAACATGAAAAACATGGACATCACTCGTATGAGAAAAACTGAATCTTAAATCTCCGATCAGTGTGAGATGCCAAAATAAGCGCTCCACTGCGTTTTCACTACTCTAATGTACAATGATCAGAACTGTGTATACTCAGAACTTTCTGCTTTCTTTTATGTTACCTCTCACCACACTCATTTCCTCTCTATACAGGAAGACTACATGGTATATAATTGGTCTGACGAGAGCAGAACAATATTGTCTGTGGTTGTACCTGCAGTTGGTGTCTGCCACACCTCTGGAGAGAAATTTGCAGATGAAGAACAGGATTTCCAGGTCTCAGAGTGCTGTCAGATATGAGTGTGATCAGTATTCCTGTGCGGTGCTTCCAATGATCAGAGTATGGATACAGAACACCATCTTACAACTTGGAATGTAACGATATGGCACTCCGGTCATGAGAACGGACAATGGGCATGCTCCAAGGATATGTACTTCTCGTGACACTGGTAGTCCTGATTTCTAGCTCCCTCACAGGTAGGATTGTACACATGATGACTGTAAAATCTTACATGGAATGTCTTTGTGTGAGACGTGGAGCAGATATACTCGTTCTCGTTACCTACAAATCACATTCAGGACTCTCCAAGGTGCTGGGGATGTTGTCCTCATTTGGTAATACTTATCTCCCATGTCTATATCCTGACTGTATGTCTGACTGCCAATAAAGTAGAAGGGGGAGAATTGAATCTTTAGCATACACACATGGTGGTCATTGTTTAAGGGAATTTTTCATTTAGGTCACCAGTTGACCATCTGCATTATTATTATGTGCAGCATTGTACTATATGAATAGAGGCTGATTCCAAGGCTAGGGTCACACCAGTGAATAAGATCTCATCCAAGAGAATTGGGTCGATTATGCAAAGCACACTCTGATCACTGTAATTCCATTCTCTCGGATGGAGATATGGTGCAGAACAAAATTTCTCCATCTTCTCCATTCTGTCAGTCTGTAAAAATCAGACAACACTTAGATGTCATCCGAGTGTAGTGCGATGTTTTCCATGCACTGATTGATTTCCATGGCTGATCAAAGTCATGCTTTCTGCTATTTTCCCCCATACCGGCTCGGTGAGAGGAAAAAATCAGAAATGGGCAGGGCCCTATAGAATGACAGTGGTCCGAGTGCGATATGATGTTTTGTCGGATTGCACTTGGACCAAAAATACAGTTGTATGCACAAGCCCTAAGCCTAACAACCTTCTATGCCGCACCAGGATCCTACAGCCATTGATGACCACAGGCAGTGGAAGAGACATATTATTAGTGTCAGAGGGAGCAGAAATTTACAAGGGCATTCATTTAGCAAAATGTAACAAAATTACCCTTATGATATGATCGAGTTAATGCAGATCACTGTGCGGGTTAGGCTTCTTTCACACTATCGTCGATATGGGTCCGTTGCTAAGCGTCGGCACGACGTACCGACACGTGAAAATGTGTCATAATGTGGGCAGTGGATGCAGTTTTTCAATGCATCCGCTGCCAATTCTAAAGTCTGGGGAGGAGGGGGCGGAGTTCTGGCTGCGCATGCGCTGTAGGAAATGGTGGTCCTGATGTACGAAAAACTGTTCCCTTGAATGTTTTTTCATGCCGACGGTCCGCCAAAACACGACGCATCCAGTGCACGACGGACGCGACGTATGGCCATATATCACGATCCATCGGCAATACAAGTCTATTGGCAAAAAACGCATCCTGCGGGCACACTTGCAGGATCCGTTTTTTGCCCAAAATGACGGATTGAGACGGATTAAAAAAAGTGTAAAAGAAGTGTGAAAGAAGCCTTAGACACACTTTTTCCTGTGCACTGCACGGCTGTTGAACAGTTATATAACTTGTAAAATAAATTATGCTCTGCTACTAGCCAAGAATTTATTTTAGAGCATTTTCTAAAGTGATAGTGTAGTTGCAGACAGAGTGAAAGGCTGGTTTCATAAGTCCGACATTCACGTACCGAGTATAGGCTGCGATGTCCAGACCGGCCTTGATGCTCTTACACAAACTCAACAGAATCCTACACATCTGTGCTTCATGGTTCGAGGACAGGTATGCTGATTTTAAGTTGACAGCTTCCTATGGATCAGGTAAAAAAAACAACATCCCGGATCGTGAACAGGGCTGGTTTTAGAAAAAGTGGGGTCCTGGACAAAAGGTTAAAGTGGGGCCCCAAATGCTGGGGACAGAACAATTATTAGTAGATCAATCTGTCCCCATACAGTATCATGTTATCAGCAGCATATCTGCGGTTTTCACCTGGTGATGTGCTGCCGAGGACAATGATTTCTCTTCCAGCATAAACAATCCAATCACTCAATGAATAGGCAGCATTTTTCTCATTTTGTATAATACACCCCATAGTCCTCCACATAGTATAATACACCCCATAGTCCTCCATATAGTATAATACACACACCACAGTATAATACACTCCCCATAGTACAATGCACGCCATAGTCCTCCACAGGAGTATCATGCAGCCCCCCACTATCATTCAACCCCATAGGAATATAATGCAGAACTCACAGGAGTATCATGCAGCCACCACTGGAGTACCGTTTGTTTTGGACTATAAGACACCTCAGACCATAAGACGCACCTAGGTTTTAGAGGAGGAAATTAGTGAAAAAAATTGAAACACAAAAAATATGGTCAATTCTGTACTTAATATCCCTTATCCTGGTATATATGGTCCCTTCATCCCCATTCTGATAGACATGGCCCCTCATCCGTATCCTGGTATGCATGGCTCCCCATCCCTATCCTGGAATGCATGGCCCCCTCATCCCTATCCTGGTATGCATGGCCCCATCCTTATTCTGGTGTGATTGGACCCAAAAAGGTCCTGGTTTTATTGGTCCCATCCTTATTCTGGTATGATTGTCTCCATGAAGGTCCTAGCATGATTGGTCCCATCTTTATTGTGGTATGATTGTCCCCCTCAAGGTCCTAGTATGATTGGTCCCATCCTTATTCTGGTATGATTGTCTCCATCAAGGTCCACCTCTCGTGTCTCCCCTTTTCCTCATAGTTTGTAACCTTGCGAGCAGGGCCCTCATTCCTCCTGGTATCTGTTTTGAACTGTGATTTCTGTTATGCTGTAATGTCTATTGTCTGTACAAGTCCCCTCTATAAGTTGTAAAACGCTGCGGAATATGTTGGCGCTGTATAAATAAAATTATTATTATTATTATGATTGGTCCCATCCTTATCCTGGTATGATTGGACCCAAAAAGGTCAAAGTGTAATTGGTCCCATCCTTATTCTGATATGATTGTCCCCATCAAGGTCCGGGTATGATTGGTCACATCCTTTTTCTTTTATAATTGGCCCCATCCCGATCCTGGTATGCATGGCCCCATCAGGAAAGATATATAAAAAAACATTACACTTGCCTTCCTCTGCTTCGTCACAGCGTACTGCTCCAGTGCCAGCAGCTACTTAATGTTTGTAAGCAGCGCATGGGAGGGACGTCATGCGCTGCTCACAAGCAGAGCACTGCTGCCAGAATCCTCACCGGGACTGTTCATTGGAGATCGCGGAGAGTATCCATTCCTCTTCAGTATCGCGCAGTGTCAGCCAGCGGCTTCCTGTTGCTGCGACCGTCACATGTGCCGATACTTAAGATAAATATTTCTCTTAAGTATCAGCACACGTGACCTCCGCAGCAGCAGGAAGGCTCCGGCTGACAGTGCTCGATACTGAAGAGGAATGGATACTCACTGCTCTCTGCGATGAACGGTCCCAGTAAGTATTCTGGCAGCTGTGCCCTGCTTGTGAGCAACGCATGATGTCCCTGCCATGTGCTGCTTACAAGCTTTAAGCAGCTGCTGGCACCGGAGCAGGACGCTGTGACTGCGAGGGAGCGGAGGAAGGTGAGTGTAATATTTTTTTTTTTTAATCTTTCCTGATGGGACCAATCATACCAGCATAATAATGAGGCCAATCATACCAAATGCCAGAAAGCAATGAATATTCATTGCCCTTCACACCCATGGGCGTGGAATGTAGTGCATATTCATTTACCTTTAGCAGCGGGCACAGGAGGCTGGAGCCACCGGCTCCAGCCTCCTATGACCCAATGCTACGCCAAAACTGCTCCCCCACCTCCCCACCACAGCCAGAGCCCATACATCCGGACTATAAGATGCACCCCCCATTTTCCTCCACATTTGTGAGAGGAAAAAGGTGCGTCTTATAGTCCAAAAAATACGGTATCATTCATCCCCATAGGAAAATAATGCAGCCCCCACAGGAGTATCATGCAGCCCCCACAGGAGTATCATTCATCCCCACTGAAATATAATGCAGACCCCACAGGAGTATCATGCAGCCCCACAGGAATATATTGCAGCCCCATAGGAGTATAATGCAGCCCCACAGTCCTACAGTATTATGGCCACCATGTACTCAATGATTTAAAAATTATATACGGTAACTGCAATACTCCTCTCTTTTCATTCCCCACTGCAGTGCATCTCCTCACCTTAGCAGCTCCACTGCTTGTCACAGCATGGTGCGCTATGACGTCTTCCTGCCTGCTGTGTCAGTCAGAGGGGATGATGGGAGAGGGGGCGTCACGTGACGCTCTCTCCTCTATCATTGCTGTGGGGGGTTGCTAGCACCAGGCCCACATAACTCACCGACCTCATAGCTGCCGCTATTAGCAGCACATAACTGGCTGGGGGCCCCTGGAAGGTGGGGGGCACTAAGCAGATAACTAGTCTGCCTGCCCCTGATGCCATCCCTAACGCCGTCCCTGACTGTGCATCTATACTTAGATGTATGTGTGAATCCAGCCTAAGGCTGCGGAGTTCAAGATGGGATATAATGGTCTATATAAATGTTGAACATGTGACAGTAGTCTAAAACAAATGAAGCTTTTGTAGCTATATGTGTTGGGTATTCCTCATTTTGACTGCTCTAACTATGAAGAATCCTTTCCCATGCTGGTCTATGTGACATGCAGAAATAGTGCTAACTACTGTTGATTCAAAAGCATCCAGAACTAGAGTGGTTAACACAGTCACAGGAGACAGGGAGCAGTTAGGAGAGCCCCAGGGGGATTGTGGGAAACCTGTTTACTGTTCTGGCAGCAGGAAAGGGATGAGTGGTGTGTTTCTGTGATCTGTCTCACAAGAGTTCAGCAAGTGAACCATAGGGACAAAGGATTAGATTACAGAGTAGAGTTGGGCTATCCCCTGTACTGCTAGCTGAGGAAGTCTAACAGGAGCAGGAAGATAATCTCCCTCAGAAAACCCTCCTCCATAACACTGTGCTAGAAGAAATGCTGTGTATACTCCTGTGCTTTTGTAAAGAGTCTTGATCTGTGCTGAACTATGCTACCTAACGAGACTTTTAGTCAATGTGCCTCTAAGAAGCAGCTGTCCTGTTTATAAAGCCTGTGCTTAAGAGACTTGAATTGTACTGAATGTGCTGTGACATTAAACTGCACTGTTCATGTTCATGAGGACTCTATCAATTGCATCTATGTGAGCAAGCGGATCCATCCAAGAATTCGAGACCTGTTCTGATCCTATCCGAACCTAGCAGTGTGCACGTAACATCTAACTTGTCTTTGTCTTGCCATTTCTTTGTATTACACATTATTGCATATAAGCATTTTTTTTTCCAAGCTGAACAAGCTATCATAAGGCCATACTGAAACGCAGATATTTTCCCTCTGTGTGCAGAAAGGTCAGCACACTGATCAATTAGTCAATATGCATATGAGCAATTTTGCACATGGACCTAAGGCCCCTGTGGAAAAAATAGCAAATACACTAGTCCAGTCCATCTATTGAATTAGAGAGCGTCTTTTTCAATGGCAGGCAGCTCATGTACCATCCTGCGTTGAGCACATGAACTCAGCCACACATCCAATTTGTGGATGTGATTGTCCTACATGCTTTTTTTTAATTAAATATAATTTGATAATGTAGAATAGTTAGAGGAGAAAGGTTGAACTTGATGGACCTAGGACTTTTTTCAACCTGTGTAAATATACACTCACCGGCCACTTTATTAGGTACACCATGCTAGTAACGGGTTGGACCCCCTTTTGCCTTCAGAACTGCCTCAATTCTTCGTGGCATAGATTCAACAAGGTGCTGGAAGCATTCCTCAGAGATTTTGGTCCATATTGACATGATGGCATCACACAGTTGCCGCAGATTTGTCGGCTGCACATCCCAAAGATGCTCCATACAAGGCAGGATGGATCCATGCTTTCATGTTGTTTACGCCAAATTCTGACCCTACCATCCGAATGTCGCAGCAGAAATCGAGACTCATCAGACCAAGCAACGTTTTTCCAATCTTCTACTGTCCAATTTCGATGAGCTTGTACAAATTGTAGCCTCAGTTTCCTGTTCTTAGCTGAAAGGAGTGGTACCCGGTGTGGTCTTCTGCTGCTGTAGCCCATCTGCCTCAAAGTTCGACGCACTGTGCGTTCAGAGATGCTCTTAGGCCTACCTTGGTTGTAACGGGTGGCGATTTGAGTCACTGTTGCCTTTCTATCAGCTCGAACCAGTCTGCCCATTCTCCTCTGACCTCTGGCATCAACAAGGCATTTCCGCCCACAGAACTGCCGCTCACTGGATTTTTTTTCTTTTTCGGACCATTCTCTGTAAACCCTAGAGATGGTTGTGCGTGAAAATCCCAGTAGATCAGCAGTTTCTGAAATACTCAGACCAGCCCTTCTGGCACCAACAACCATGCCACGTTCAAAGGCACTCAAATCACCTTTCTTCCCCATACTGATGCTCGGTTTGAACTGCAGGAGATTGTCTTGACCATGTCTACATGCCTAAATGCACTGAGTTGCCGCCATGTGATTGGCTGATTAGAAATTAAGTGTTAACAAGAAGTTGGACAGGTGTACCTAATAAAGTGGCCGGTGAGTGTATATATACAGTATATATAGAACACCTAAAAATGAATCCTATTTTTGAGAAGTGGCCTTCCAAGTGATTCATACAGAGATAATATTACAAGGGGATAAGATTATGTATCTGTATTTTTACGACTTCTAAAATGTTAGATGCTTTAGCAGCTGCTGCTTGGCATTGAGTACTGCTACTTAGCTTACTAGTAGCCAGAATACTAAAGTCCTTCTCAAATTCTGTAGTCCCTAATAAATTCACACACCCAATGAATATGCGGCAGTACGATTACTTCGGCTGCGGAGCATGGCTCTACAGCTATGAGCATTAAGCTTCCCCTGCTCTTGCCCAAGCAGCCAACTTGGGTGTTTCTATCACCTTTTCAGCACAACTTGCTTTAGTAAACTTTTTTTTTCTTATTTTTTGCCCTCTGAAAAAGTTCTCCAATATTTCATAATACTTGCTTTGTAGTTTACTCATTATGTCTGCTGGTTGCTGTCACCTTCTCACATATCTCCCCGTGATCTGACACCTGCACTATCTCCATGGCAGATCAGTCAGGTTTGATTTTATCAGAGAGAAAAACACAGCTACATGTTGTTTTTGTATAAAAGCTGCAGATACCAGATAAAATAAAGGCTTACTGAAGCCATGTGATAGCATTTGGCACCAGGAAAAAAAAAACAATAAAATCATTAGTGATGTTAACAGACGTATTTTTCAGCATAGAGCCTTAAACTACACTCACACTGGCAGATTACCATGAATGACTGTTCCTAGAATTGCTCATCTCAATCACCCGACAAACAATCAAACTCTTGTTTGTTGGGTGAAATAATTCTTACGTTTGCTTAAAAAAAATTGTTCTCGGTAGCACATTGCCCTATGTAAAGACGTTTACTGGCGAGAACAATGGCAGATTAGTCACACAGAGTGATCTATTACTGATGGCTCTGTGCACATAAATGCCATGAGTGAATTAAAAAAACAATGATCAGAAAACAAGTAACTGATTGGCATTTGATTGGCGGCCGTTTTAACATCGAATGACAGATTTATCCGACATTGGATGCCGCCCTCTGTTTGGTGTGAGCACCGGCGATGAGCCTGCACTTTTTCTAGCTCATGACAGCTGATCTGATCATCTGTCATGTTCCCCTAACAGTCACAGGTGGAATCGCAATCCACCCATGGCTGTTAACATGTTTAATGTCGCTGTCAAACTCTGACAGCGCCATTTACCATGCATGTGCAGGAATTGCATCATTAACCCCGGCCATTGGTGCCCGTGTCACATGATTGCAGGTCACTGATGGGTTGGCATGACAACCTAAGGTCTGCAGGACACCGCTGTGGTTGTCATTGCCAGATCTCCATGAGCGCCGCCCAGCAGTCGGTGCTCATAGCAAGTGAGCATTTCTGCTACATAGAGCAAGGCTGCAGCTCTGCTCTATGTAGCACAAGCGACCGGATGATCGCAGATTCTAGTCTCCCATGGAGACTATTGAGGCAAGTAAAAAGTAAAAAAAAAATGATTTAAAAAATATATATAAAAAAAAATAATAAATGTTCAAATCACCCCCCTTTCACCCCATCAATATAAAACAATTAAAGGGAAAAAAATACACATATTTGGTATCGCCGTATTCAGAATCGCCCGATCTATCAACATATAAAAATAATTCATCCGATTGATAAACAGTGTAGCAAGAAAAAGAATCAAAATGCCAGAATTACATTTTTCTGGTTGCTGCAACATTGCCATAAAATGCAATAATGGGCGATCAAAACAGATTATAAACATCAGTTCGGTGCAGAAATAATAAGCCCTCACCTGGCACCAGATCCCGAGAAATAGAGACGCTACGGGTCTCGGAAAATTGCAACATTTTTTTTTTTCTTTTTGGACGAACTTTGGATTTATTTTTCACCAATTAAATAAAAAAGAACCTAGACATGTTTGGAGTTTATGAACTGGTAACGAACTGTAGAATCATAATAGCAGGTCAGTTTTAGCATTTAGAGAACACGGTAAAAAAAAAATCCAAAAAATAATTTTGAAATTGCACTTTTTTGCAATTTCAGCGCACTTTGAATTTTTTCTCGTTTTCCAGTGCAGGACATTGTAAAATCAATGATGCCGTTCAAAGTACAACTCATCTCCTTCGCCTCTTTCCTCCAACGTTATATGACTCGTCTGCAGCTTGTGATCACTCCAACGCTGCAGACGAGTTGTATAATGCTGGAGGAAAGAGAGATGGGGAAATGCGGACAGCCGCAGAGACTAACTGCGCATGCGCCAGATTCCCAGCCCCGCAGTGTGAATAAATCAGAACACACTGCGGGGCGGGATTTCGGGCATCCGCTACACGCAGGCGCGTTATCAGTACATCAGCTGATGTGAGTTCCAGGACAGCGAGCACGGTGCATGCCTGAAAAATGAGAGCACAGCGCAGGCGCCAGTTACGTGAATACAAGCAGAGGAAGCAGCACCCGGTGCACCGAGGAGATGATTGATGGCTGGGAGGCGGTTGAGGGGAAAAAACGTGCCCCCCGGACACAATACAGGAATGGTACACAATTTATAAAACTAAATATTTCAGCCTTATTATGGAGCAAAAACATAAGAGCCACCTTCACAGAATGCAGCCTTAGTGCTGCAGAAGGTTTACTTACTGTAAAAACGCCCTGGGGGGGAGGGGACAGGTTCCCTTTAATGTGGTCTTACTATATTTAAGTATTTTTGATGGACTAAATGAATTTCTATGACCTCAGAGTGATGTAAATGATCATCAGTTTACATCAAAGTTCGTTGTTCTGCCAAGATTACTTTTTCCAGGTTCCATCATGATCAGTTTTTGTTTTACCATGTCGATCAATGGTCTAGAGATTAAAAATGATTTTTTTTCTCATGTTTTTAATCAATTGATTTTTTTTAAGTGTGGCTTTAACCACCGCTAAAGCCACTCAAGTCATGTGGTTTCAGGAGGTATAAATGTGAGAACTTTCTCAAGATGATATTTCCAGATTAGTAGGAATAAAATTGTCAGAATTTTCATGATAATTTGTGATCCCCCAAATACAATCTGTATGTGCAAAACAAGCAAGAGCTGGCCTAGCTATAAGCCGCACTTCCACATTAAAGATTAAACCGACAAATAAGATACAAATAAGATTTTTTGCATTTTCTTAAATTGTTTGGCATGAATGCTTCCTGTGTATTTGTAGGTTTAATGACAATCTGACAGTATCCAGCCTGATGATTTGCTCCATACATTACACACTATTTGGGTGGGAGTTTTACCAGATTGGCAGGTTTGCCTAGAAAAAACACAAAGCAAAGAATGGCAAGGAATTTGGAAGAAAAACTGCATAACAAACTATTTGGAGAATAAAGTGTTGGCATGTTGTTATACTGGAAAATGGTATGTCATCAAGCAAAATAACCCGAAGGTGAACTTGTTGCAAAACGCACAGGGTGTAACTAATATGGCTGGTGACTGTTGTATGTGGTAAAGTAATATGCGCTAAGGAGTAAAGAATTGTAGCCATGGATTCAGTGGAGCAGCCAGTATTACAAGTACTGGTAACAATCCTAGGTATTTGTTGAGTAGAACAATGAGTATACGCCAAAAGGAAGCAAAAAAAATGGCACTGTCCGAACAAAGCCAAGGCTGCTCCGCTTCTGGAGCCAGGTGTCAATCAATCATCATGGAACCACCCGCCGCACATTTTCAGACCGGGTGCTCTTCAGAACAACAGAAAACAATTCCAATGATATGCACAAGAAAAAGAAGGCACTCACCGGTCTAAAAGTTAGCGATCTTTATTCAATCTTCATATAATAAAAGCTTCATGGCCGGGGGAGTGAGGAAAGGAGCTCCTGCGAGCAGGAATAAACGACGGCCGTTTCGCGCTGTGCTTGCGCTTCTATGGGTGAGTGTATGTCACTGACCCGTAGAAGCACAAGCACAGCGCGAAACGGCCGTCGTTTATTCCTGCTCGCAGGAGCTCCTTTCCTCACTCCCCCGGCCATGAAGCTTTTATTATATGAAGATTGAATAAAGATCGCTAACTTTTAGACCGGTGAGTGCCTTCTTTTTCTAGTGCATATCATTAGAACAATGAGTATGACCACCATTGCATTGGCCAGACTACTGTGACAATTTCCTTTGTGACCTTCCAAAAACAGACTAAAGGTGCATTTGCACTACAAAATTATCGTGAAGCGCTAGGATTACCCTAGGAATGTTAAAACCTGCTGCCAATCACCCGACGAAAGGGCAAAATGCTTGTTCGTCAGGAGAAATGATCTTTTGCCTTGGTTGATCATGGTTCTCAGAATTGTGCCATCCTGTGTAAACAGGTCTTATGCTACCGAGAACAATGACAGCTTCTGCACTCAGAACAATCTATCAACGATCATTTAGTGTGCGATGGACTCGTTGTTTGCATGTGTAAGAGGATGATTAAATGTCTTTTAAAACTATTGTTCACCAGACTAAAAGCAACTTTGGGCTAAATCTAGTCCGGCTCTGATTCATACTGCTTGTGGTTTGGACAACATGAACTGAGTTACAGGTTCTCCCTAAACAGGCAGCGCTCCTATCTTTATCTTTTGTAATTGCTGAAATGTGTTACTCCAATATTATGTAAAGTCCTACAGATGTTCATCTCATTGTATAAACAGTAAAATAATTAATAGCGATTGTCATGACAAACAATGGACACACTTATCAATAGACAAACCAATAAATGCCTGGCTAGATATAAAAGTTGTCATATTTTTGAAAACCCAATTTCCTAACAGGAAAACATTCCAAACTATCATTCAACAAATTTTCATTTTTCTGCTTTTGTTTTTTATCTCACCTACTTCGGAGGCATGCGAGAGCTTGAGGTTTGTGGGACAAGCTGTATGACGCCATTCATTTTACCATACAAGCTACTGGAAAATGGATAAAAAATGTAGAGAGAGGAAAAAGTAAATTAAATATTTCCACCATTGTCTATTTTGGCCTGCTCTCCCATACTCTGCGCTCCGGTGTTTTCTGAGGGCCACTGCAAGACATGTCTGGCGGTGCCTTATCTTCAGGAAAACAAGAAGATTGACAGTCCAAAAATCAGACATACCAGATCAATACCTCCCAGGACAATAAATTAACTTGGGCCCCATACACATATGAGTGTTTGCCAAACCCATTGATATCAGCAGTTTTGGCTGAAATTAGTCAACATTATGAGCACAATTTTCATTGTCAATTTTGAACATATCATTTTTATTCAGATTTTCCAACTCCGCTCTGTATAAACTTGAATGCTTATTGGATGACGCAGATCCAGTGGTGTGTATTTGTGTAATGAGGACCCTGCAGTTCTTAGATCAATTTTTGACTATACAGAGTCAGTTAAAAATCTTAAAGAGGTATGCAGCACTCTTGAAATTTCTAAGATATTAGGACGTGATCACAGAACCATCAATAGTTTTGTTACAAAAAGATGCACATTAACTGCCAAAGATTTGAGAAGGGATAACTGCAGCCTTGAAAAGATTAAGAAAAGGCCGTTCATAAATTTCGGGGAGATTCACAAGGAGTGGACTGCTGGTGGAGTCATTGCTTCAAGAGCCACCACACACAGACGTATCCAGGATGGGGCTACAAGTGTCGCATTCCTTGTCTGGGCCAAGGAGAAAAAGAACTGGACTGTTGCTCAATGGTCCAAGGTGTTATTTTCAGATGAAATTAAATGTTGCATTTCATTTGGAAATCGAGGTCCCAGAGTCTGGAGGAAGACTGGAGAGGCCACAATCCAAGCTGCTTGAGGTCTAGTGTGAAGTTTCCACAATCAGTGATGGTTTGGGGGAGCCATGTCATCTGCTAGTGTAGGTCCACTGTGTTTTATCAAGACCAAAGTCAGCGAAACCGTTTACCAGGAAATTTTAGAGCACTTCATGCTTCCCTCTGCTGCTTTTTGGAGATGGAAATGTAATTCTCCAGCAGGACTTGGCACCTGTCAACACTGCCAAAAGTACCAATACCTGGTTTAAAAACAACAGTATCATTTTGCTTGATTGGCCAGCAAACTCGCCTGATAGAGAATCTATGGGGTATTGTCAAGAGGGAGATGAGAGACACCAGACCAGCAATGCAGACGAGCTGAAGGCTGCTATCGAAGCTACCTGGGCTTCCATAAAGGTACCGTCACACTAGGCGATATCGCCAGCGATCCGTGACGTTGCAGCGACCTGGATAGCGATATCGCTGCATTTGACACGCAGCAGCGATCTGGATCCCGCTGTGAAATTGCTGGTCGCTGCTAGAAGGTCTGCACTTTATTTGGTCGCTAGGTCGCCGTGTATCGCCGTGTTTGACAGCAAAAGCAAGGATACCAGCGATATTTTACACTGGTAACCAGGGTAAACATCGGGTTACTAAGCGCAGGGCCGCGCTTAGTAACCCGATGTTTACCCTGGTTACCAGCGTAAAAGTAAAAAAAACAAACAGCACATACTCACCAGCGCGTCCCCCAGCCTCTGCTTCCTGACACTGACTGAGTGCCGGCCCTAAACTGAAAGTGAAAGCACAGCGGTGACGTCACCGCTGTGCTGTTAGGGCCGGAGCTCAGTCAGTGTCAGGAAGCAGAGGCTGGGGGACGCGCTGGTGAGTATGTGCTGTTTGTTTTTTTTACTTTTACGCTGGTAACCAGGGTAAACATCGGGTTACTAAGCGCGGCCCTGCGCTTAGCAACCCGATGCTTACCCTGGTTACCCGGGGACCTCGGCATCGTTGGTCGCTGGAGAGCTGTCTGTGTGACAGCTCTCCAGTGACCAAACAGCGACGCTGCAGCGATCGGCATCGCTGTCGCTATCGCTGCAGCGTCGCTTAATGTGACGGTACCTTAACACCTCAGCAGTAGTGTTGAGCATTCCGATACCGCAAGTATCGGGTATCGGCCGATACTTGCGGTATCGGAATTCCGATACCGGGATTCCGATACTTGCCGCGTATCGGATACCGGAATCGGAAGTTCACAGATTCAAACTGCACAAATTCATCCAATGAGAATGATTCCAAGTGTGGGCACATCCTGTTCAGCATGGAGGGCATGAAACTACTGGCATGGCTGTGATTGGCTGCTGAAATGATGTCATGATGCAGTTTAAAAGTCGCTGGCGCCATTTTGCGCTCACTCTGCTGTGAATTCAGTTAGTGACAGGATGCTGTTTGCTGACTGAGGGCCAGTTTAGAGATAGCGATTTGCTTCTTTGTGCTTTCCAAAGGCTAATTTAGCAACCGCTGTGTTCACCTACTATTCACCTTGCTTTTGCCTTGTAGCGCTGTTTTCACAGCGATCTGCAAGGTCTGTGTGTGTGTGTGTGTGTGAGTGCAGCCCACTCTCTAGTCTGAGTGCAGCCACATAGGCCATCCATAGCTGGTTGTATTCAGTTCAGGGAGGGTGGTTCATTGCCTCATACTGTTCTTTTTTTTTTTTTCCAAGTAGTGTAGTCTGCTGCTAATTTTTTCAAAAAAATCCTATTAGTGTCTTTCCACCCGTCTCCAGCTAATTTGTGGAAAAACACTACATAGGATAACATAGAGGAGGGTTTTTGGGCCTTGCAGCGCCGTTTACGGCTGTTTGCACGGTCTCCGTGTGACTGCAGCTCGCCCTGTAGTCTGTGAGCAGCCATAGCCTGGTTGTCTCCAGCTCGGGGTTCTTCACTGCGTCATACCGCATAATCAATTTTCATTTTGTTTTAAGTAGTGCAGGCTGCTGCACATTTTTTCAAAAAATTCCTATTAGTGTCTTTCCACCCGTCTCCAGCTAACTTGTGGAAAAACACTACATAGGATAACGTAGAGGAGGGTTTTTGGGCCTTGCAGCGCTGTTTACGGCTGTCTGCACGGTCTCCGTGTGACTGCAGCTCTATCTGTTGTCAGTTCAGCCCCCAAAAAATAAATAAATAATAAAGTTCACCAAACACACCAGTGACACCACTTTACATTTGTGTAGGCCACATTAGCTCATATTAAAGTCTAGTCCACACTTTAGAAAATTAGTGTTTCTTATACCTGTTAGGAGGAGTTGTTCAGGAATAAGCACACAAAGCCGTTAGTACTTTTCTGCTTATCTTTATCAGTCAACCAAGATGAAGAAGGCAGTGAGTAAGGCACGTGGGCGTGGGCGCGGAGCAGGGAGGGGAAGTGGGGATTCTGTGCCTGCTGCGGGCACCGGTGACTCATCAGCACCCACTTTCACAAGGGAACAGTCATTCATGCGCAGCTTTGTGGCAGAGCGCCGTACACCGCTGCTGCGTGAAGAACAAATTGAAGCCGTTGTCGGATGGATGGCAGCTAATGCATCAACTTCAATTAGTGCCACATCCTCTCAGACACAGAGCACTGGAGAGCAGCCATCTGTCTCTTCACAACCTGCCAAATTGCCCAGGCAGACAGAGAGCCCAGGACAGGAGCCGTCTCTACTTCTGTTCTCTGAATCTCTTGGCTTGGAAACAGGGGGCCAGCCAAGCAGCATTGGAGAAATGGAAGAAGAGGCAGGGTGCAGTGATGCCCAACAGCTTTTTCTCTCTTCCTCTGAAGAGGCGGGTGGGCCAGTGGCTCCGTTCACCACATCGCAGGCCACATCAGCTGATGATGACACTCAGGTGCCACTTACTGGTGCGTGCTCTGCTGCTGAGACTACCCAGGAGGAGCAGTTGGGGGCAGAGGGTAGTGTAGATGATGAGGTCCTTGACCCATCTTGGCGTGAGGGACAGGAAGGTGGTGGGAGCAGCTCTGAGGAAGAGATTCCCCGTACGGCCCAAAGAGGGAGAGGGAGGGGGAAGACTGCGGATCCTGCAGCCTCCGCTTTGGCACCCGTTAGGAGCATGTCTCTTCCAAAAGCCAAAAAGGGCGCTCCCAAGACTTGCAGTGCCTGGTCCTTTTTTGACACAGTTGCAGATGACATTTGCTATGTCAAATGCAAGGTGTGTCATCAAAAAGTCAAAAGAGGGAAAAATGTCAGCAACCTCAATACCTCCAACATGTGGAAACATGTGCGCACCAGGCACGTGGCGGAGTTAGAAAAACACACTGAAGAGCTAGGCCAACCAACAGCGGCAGCTACCACCTCTTCAGCTCGTGTTGCCTCTTCCTCCAGCTCACACGCAGCTGGTTCGGCTTCCTCCCAGGATCGCCGTGGAAGAACCTCTGGCCCTGTTGTCCAGAGACCCGCTGTAATTCCACCCGCAGCACCACTTTCCCAGTCATCCACACACTCCCAGCCCAGTCTACAGCCATCGGTAGTACAGGCATGGGAGAAAAGGCGGCCTTTCTCGTCAAACCACCCACGAGCACAGGCTCTGACTGCAGGCATTGCCAAACTTCTGTCACTGGAAATGCTGTCATTCAGGCTGGTGGAGACTGACAGCTTCCGTGACTTGATGTCATTGGCAGTCCCACAGTACAATGTGCCCAGCCGCTTTTACTTCAGCAGGCAAGCCGTCCCTGCCCTGCACAAGCATGTGGAGGGACACATAAAACACGCGCTACTGAACGCCGTCAGTAGCAAGGTCCACCTCACCACCGATGCGTGGACCAGTCAACATGGACAGGGGCGATACCTTTCCCTCACTGCCCATTGGGTTAATGTCGTTGAGCCGGGTACAGATCGTGCGAGTGGCGCAGGACGTGTCCTGCCCACTCCAAGGATTGCAGGAATCCATTCTGTACGCATTGACTCCTCCTCTTACACCAGTTCCTCAGAATCATCGCTGCAGGAGCCGTCACAGTCCATCTCCACATGGACCCGTGATGAACGTTTACCTGTTACGACCGACATGAGCACAGCCGTGGCCAAACGTCAACAGGCCGTCTTGAAATTAATTTCTTTGGGGAATCGAAGCCACACAGCGCAGGAGCTCTGGAATGCCATCAAGCAGGAGAGCGATGTGTGGTTTGTGCCAGCGAATCTCCAGCCAGGCATGGTAGTGTGTGATAATGGCCGAAATCTGGTGGCAGCTCTGGGCCTCGGCAACCTCACTCACATCCCATGTCTGGCACATGTGCTCAATTTGGTCGTGCAGAGTTTTTTGAGGGACTATCCAGATCTTGATGCACTGCTGCACAAGGTCCGCCTAGAGTGTGCTCACTTGCGGCGTTCCAGCACGGCAAAAGCGCGCATTGCGGCTCTGCAGCGCCGAAACCGCCTGCCGGAACATCGCATCATATGTGACCTACCTACCAGGTGGAATTCCACGTTACATATGTTGGAGCGGTTGTGTGAGCAGCAGCAAGCTGTAATGGAGTACCAGCTGCTTCAGGCGCAAAGAAGTCGCACTCAGCGCCGTACAGACTTCACAACCACAGAGTGGGCCACTATGAATGACGTCTGCCAGGTTTTGCGTCCCTTTGATTATTCCACGCGGATGGCGAGTGCAGATGATGCACTAGTCAGCATGACTGTCCCCCTTATCTGCCTGCTTGAAAAATCACTGCAAGCGCTAAGGGATGATGTTGTGGAAGAGGTGGAGGATGAGGATTCAGCATTTCCATCATCTTCTGGACAGTCAGCGCCACGTGGTTCCTCACAAACGCGTAGGCAGGGGACAGTTTGTGAGGAGGATGAGGAGGAGTCAATGGAGGAGGAAGACATCCGTCCAGAGGAGGGAGTTACACAATTGTCCAGTACTCAGTGTGTACAGCGAGGGTGGGGTGATGACGAGCGGGCAGAGATCACGCCTCCAGCAGGGGACCGCGTTTCTTGGGCAGTTGGCAGTCTGCAGCACATGGTGGATTACATGCTGCAGTGCCTGAGAAACGACCGCCGCATCGCCCACATTCTCAACATGTCTGATTATTGGGTGTTCACCCTCCTTGATCCTCGCTACCGGGACAACGTAGAAAGCCTCATCACACCGTTGAACCGGGAGCGAAAAATGCGGGAGTACCAAGACACACTGGTGAATTCCATCATCTTCTCCATTTCAACTGAGAGAAGTGCTGCTAGTGCATTCCAAAGCAGCTCAGTGCGTCCAGGCAGTGGTGGAGGCTCTGCACAAAGAGGGAGCAGAGCAGTGCCTCTGCCCAAGGCAAGACCAGTATGGCCCAACTGTGGCACAGTTTTCTGTGCCCGCCACAAAAGTCTACACCTTCACAGACGGCTCCAGTCAGCAGGAGGCAACGGTTCCGTCAGATGGTGACAGACTACATGTCTTGCCCTCTTGCTGTACTCCCAGACGCCTCTTCCCCTTTCAAGTTTTGGGTCTCAAAGCTGGATACATGGCCAGAGCTAAGCCAGTATGCATTGGAGGTGCTGTCTTGCCCTGCGGCCAGTGTATTATCGGAACGTGTCTTTAGTGCTGCAGGTGGTGTACTAACTGACCGTCGCATGCGACTATCCTCCGATAACGTTGACCGGCTTACTTTCCTGAAAATGAACAAGGCCTGGATCTCGCAGGAATTTGCCACTCCTCTTCCTGATTAAATAATTAGGTCACTGTCTACGTTATCCAGGTCTCCTGTTGTGTTCATCTTTCTACCACCTGAACTTAAATTCCTGGGCTCCAACACCGCCAGTTGAGGCTCAGAAGTGCCGTCTGCACAGTCAAAACATACGACCCAGTGTTATTGGGTTTCAGTAACGTCAGCTGATCCCCAGCTGTGTAGCCGGCAATGTGTCCTGCGACCGCCACGCTGACACAACAACTGAAATGTAAGGGAATCTGTCCCCCCCCCCCCCCAAGGCGTTTGTTACTGAAAGAGCCACCTTGTGCAGCAGTAATGCTGCACAAGGAAAAGGTAGCTATTTTTGTTTAGCTCCTTGCACACACAGAACTTAACACTTATAAAATGTGTCCACTGATACCGTAAAACCGTCCCGGAGGTGGGACTTTCCTTCGTAATATGACGCAGCACAGCTGTCATTCCTACCCCCTTGGCGCCGTGCCCCGGCTCCTCAGCGTTGTTTGATTCCGTCCCGGAGCCTGCGCTGTTATGTTATCCCGTGGCCAGGCACACTTAGCGCTGCCCGTCTTCTGACATCATTTGGTGTCAGGATGGCTGCGCCTGTGCGGCCGTGCTGGCCGAGAGCCCGCCTCGCAGTGTCTTCTGATTTAATCCCACTGGGGGCCTGAGATCCATGGACATGCGCAGTGCATATCTGAACCTCCACCTCTCACTCATCTCCCTATGGCTTCTTCAGACTGTGCGGTGTCAGCTGGTCCCTAATAGCATGCCACGGCCGTGACACCGCACAGTCTTAAGAAGCCGTAGGGAGGGGAGTGAGAGGCGAGGATATGCACTGCGCATGGCCATGGATCCCAGGCCCGCGGTGGGATTACATTAGACGACACTGCGAGGCGGGCTCTCGGCCAGCGCGTCCGCACAGGCGCAGCCAGCCTGACACCAAATGATGTCAGAAGATGGGCAGCGCTAAGTGTGCCTGGCCAAGGGATAACATAACAGCGCAGGCTCCGGGACGGAATAAAAAAACGCTGAGGAGCCGTGGCACGGCGCCGGGGGGGGGTAAGAATGACGGCTGTGCTGCGTCATATTACGAAGGAAAGTCCCACCTCCGGGACGGTCTCACGGTTTCAGGGGACACATTTTATAAGTGTTTAGTTCTGTGTTTGCAAGGAGCATAATGAAAAGAGCCACCTTTTCCTTTTGCATCTTTTGTGCTGCACAAGCTGGCTCTTTCAGCTACAAACGCCTTGGGGGGGGTTAAAGGTTCCCTTTCGACTTTCTCCAATCAGGCTTCGGCCTACATTGTGTTCCTCTGCTTTTCCACCTGTCCCTGGGCTCCAACACCGCTAGTTGCCGTCCAGAAGTGCTGTCCGCACAGTCCCAACAGTCCCTCCTCTGTTATTGGGGTTCAGTAACGTCAGCTGTTCCCCTGCTGTGTGTGTGGCAATCCCTCCTACCTCCTCCTACCTCCTCCACCTCCTCCTCCTCCACCTGTCCCTGGGCTCCAACATCGCTAGTTGCCGTCCAGAAGTGCTGTCCGCACAGTCCCAACAGTCCCTCCTCTGTTATTGGGGTTCAGTAACGTCAGCTGTTCCCCAGCTGTGTGTGTGGCAATCCCTCCTACCTCCTCCTACCTCCTCCACCTCCTCCTCCTCCACCTGTCCCTGGGCTCCAACACCGCTAGTTGCCGTCCAGAAGTGCTGTCCGCACAGTCCCAACAGTCGCTCCTCTGTTATTGGGGTTCAGTAACGTCAGCTGTTCCCCTGCTGTGTGTGTGGCAATCCCTCCTACCTCCTCCACCTCCTCCTCCTCCACCTGTCCCTGGGCTCCAACACCGCTAGTTGCCGTCCAGAAGTGCTGTCCGCACAGTCCCAACAGTCGCTCCTCTGTTATTGGGGTTCAGTAACGTCAGCTGTTCCCCTGCTGTGTGTGTGGCAATCCCTCCTCCACCTCCTCCTCCTCCACCTGTCCCTGGGCTCCAACACCGCTAGTTGCCGTCCAGAAGTGCTGTCCGCACAGTCCCAACAGTCGCTCCTCTGTTATTGGGGTTCAGTAACGTCAGCTGTTCCCCTGCTGTGTGTGTGGCAATCCCTCCTACCTCCTCCACCTCCTCCTCCTCCACCTGTCCCTGGGCTCCAACACCGCTAGTTGCTGTCCAGAAGTGCTGTCCGCACAGTCCCAACAGTCGCTCCTCTGTTATTGGGGTTCAGTAACGTCAGCTGTTCCCCTGCTGTGTGTGTGGCAATCCCTCCTACCTCCTCCTACCTCCTCCACCTCCTCCTCCTCCACCTGTCCCTGGGCTCCAACACCGCTAGTTGTTGTCCAGAAGTGCTGTCCGCACAGAGCCAAACACCTCGCCAATGTGTTAGTGGGGTTCAGCACCGCCAGCTGTTCCCCTGCTGTGTATACGGCAACGTGTACTGCGACCGCCACGCAGGCACAACAAGTTAAATTTAAGGGAACCTGTCCCCCCCCCCCCAGGCGTTTGTTACTGAAGGAGCCACCTTGTGCAGCAGTAATGATGCAAAGTGAAAAAGTGCCTCTTTTCGTGGTGCTCCTTGCACATGCTGAACCTAACACTTATGAAAAGTGTCCCCTCCTACCGTGATACCGTCCGGTTGGTGGAACTGTCCTTTGTGATGTGACGCAGCACAGCCGTCATTCTTACCCCCTTGGCACCGTGCGCCGCCTCCTCAGCGTTTTTTGAATCAGTCCCGGAGCCTGCGCTGTTAGGTTAGCCCTTGGCCATGCACACATTTTGCGCTGCCCGTCTTCTGACATCATTTGGTGTCAGGCTGGCTGCGCCTGTGCGGCCGCGCTGGCCGAGAGCCCGCCTCGTACTGTCTTCTGATTTAATCCCACTGGGGGCCTGAGATCCATGGACATGCGCAGTGCATATCTGAACCTCCACCTCTCACTCATCTCCCTACGGCTTTTTCAGACTGTGCGGTGTCAGCTGGTCCCTAATAGCATGCCACGGCCGTGACACCGCACAGTGTGAAGAAGCCGTAGGGAGGGGAGTGAGAGGTGAGGATATGCACTGCGCATGGCCACGGATCCCAGGCCCGCGGTGGGATTACATTAGACGACACTGCGAGGCGGGCTCTCGGCCAGCGCGGCCGCACAGGCGCAGCCAGCCTGACACCAAATGATGTCAGAAGACGGGCAGCGCAAAATGTGTGCATGGCCAAGGGCTAACCTAACAGCGCAGGCTCCGGGACTGATTCAAACAACGCTGAGGAGGCGGCGCACGGCGCCAAGGGGGTAAGAATGACGGCTGTGCTGCGTCACATCACAAAGGACAGTTCCACTAACCGGACGGTATCACGGTAGGAGGGGACACTTTTCATAAGTGTTAGGTTCAGCATGTGCAAGGACCATAATTAAAAGAGCTAAGTTTACCTTTTCCAGCATTAGTGCTGTACACGATGGCTCTTTCAGCTACAAACGCTTGGGGGGGGGTTAAAGTTTCCCTTTCAACTTGCTCCAGTGCAGGCTTCGGCCTACACTGTAATCCTTCTCCTCCTCCTGCTGACCCTGGGCTCTAACACCGCCAGTTGGGGCCCAGATGTGCTGGCTGCACAGAGCCAAACACCAGCCAATGTGTCAGTGGGGTTCAGCACCGCCAGCTGTTCCCCTGCTGTGTAGCCGGCAACGTGTCCTGCAAAAGCCTCACAGGCACAAGAACTGAAATTGAAGGAAACCTGTCCCCCCTCCCCCAGGCGTTTCTACGTTTTACAGCCACCTTGTACGACAGTAATGCTGCATGTGTGCAAGGTGGCTCAGAAACTTATTCTCCTTGCCCAGGTTGAACTGAACACGTCTAAAATGAGTCCTCTGCGACCATTAAAACGTCCCTCAGGTGTGATTTTCCTTTGTATTGACACGCAACAAGCTCCTTGGTAGCGCTGCCCGTCTTCTGGCATCATTGTTTGGCTGCCTGCTCCTCTGCGGCCGCCTTGCCCCACACAACGCCCCTCGGTGTCTTATTTATTTTGACTGCGAGGGTGTGATTGATGGGCATGAGCAGTGCATATGTTTGCCTGTCACTCGTCTCCTTCCGCCTTCTTCAGAGTGTGCGGCTTCATGGCCAGGCCATGAATCCCAGCCCCGCAGTGTTTTAACAATGTTAAGACACTGCGGTGCTGGGATTCATGGTCATCGCAAACCGCAACGGCCGACATTACATGATGTCAGAGGATGGGCAGCGCTAACAGCGCAAGGCCAAGGGATAACACAAAAGCGCAGACTCCTGTGCAACAAATAACGATGCTCAGGAGGCCGCGCAAAGCACCAAGGTGGCATTTTTGCCAGCTGTACTGCGTCTCTTTACGAAGGGAACTCACGCCTCAAAATCAGTTTGACTGTGTAAGGGCCCAAATGTTATACGTGTTCCTTTCAGCGTGTGCAAGGAGCAAAATTAAAAGAGCAACCTTTGACTTGTGCAGCACTACTGCTGCATAAGCTGTGGCTCTTCTACTTTGTAACCCCTGAGGGGGGGTTAAAGGTTACCTTTGAAATTGGTTCAATTAGGCTTCGGCCTACACTCTGCTTCCCCTGCAGAGCCCGGGCTCCAACACCGCCAGTTGGGGCCCAGTACTGCTAGCTGCACATAGAAAAACACCAGCCAATGTGTCAGTGGGGTTCAGCACCGCCAGCTGTTCCCCTGCTGTGCAGCCGGCAACGTGTCCTGCAACTGCCACGCAGACACAACAGACCCAAAGCTGCCGCCAGTGCAGGCTTCGGCCTACACTCTGCTCCCTCTCCTCCTCCTGCTGACCCTGGGCTCTAACACCGCCAGTTGGGGCCCGGTACTGCTAGCTGCACATAGAAAAACACCAGCCAATGTGTCAGTGGGGTTCAGCACCGCCAGCTGTTCCCCTGCTGTGTAGCCGGCATCGTGTCCTGCAAAAGCCACGCAGACACAAGAACTGAAATTGAAGGGAACCTGTCCCCCCTCCCCCAGGCGTTTGTATGTTTTTCAGCCACCTTGTACAGCGGTAATGCTGCATGTGCGCAAGGTGGCTCATAAACGTATTCTCCTCGCATATGTGGAACTGAAAACACGTCTAAAATGTGTCCTCTGTGTGACCATTTAACCGTCCCGGAGGTGTGACTTTCCTTTGTAATGACACGCTGCAACCCCCTTGGTAGCGCTGCCCGTCTTCTGGCATCATTGTTTGGCTGCCTGTGCCTCTGCGGCCGCCCTGACCCACACAACGCCCCTCGGTGTCTTATTTATTGGGACTGCGAGGGTGTGATTGATGGGCATGAGCAGTGCATCAGTTCGCCTGTCCCTCATCTCCTTCCGCCTTCTTCAGACTGTGCGGCTTCATGGCCGTGGCATGCGATAAGGGATCAGCTGACGCCGCACAGTCTGAAGCGGGTGTAAGGACCCGAGTGTGAGAGGCGAACATATGTGCTGCGCCAGGCCATGAATCCCAGCCCCGCAGTGTTTTAACAATGTTAAGACACTGCGGGGCTGGGATTCATGGTCATCGCGAACCGCACCGGCCGACATTAAATGATGTCAGAAGATGGGCAGCACTAACAGCGCTAGGCCAGGGGATAACACGACAGCGCAGACTCCTGTACAGCAAATAACAACGCTCAGGAGGCTGCACCCAGCACCAAGGTGGGATTCTTGACATCTGTGCTGCGTCTCATTACGAAGGGAACTCGCGCCTCCAACACAGTTTGACTGTATAAAGGGCTAAATGTTATACGTGTTTCATTCAGCGTGTGCAAGGAGCAAAATTAAAAGAGCAACCTTTGACTTGTGCAGCACTACTGCTGCATAAGCTGTGGCTCTTCTACTTTGTAACCCCTGAGGGGGGGTTAAAGGTTACCTTTGAAATTGATTCAATTAGGCTTCGGCCTACACTCTGCTCCCCCTGCAGAGCCCGGGCTCCAACACCGCCAGTTGGGGCCCGGTACTGCTAGCTGCACAGAGAAAAACACCAGCCAATGTGTCAGTGGGGTTCAGCACCGCCAGCTGTTCCCCTGCTGCACAGCCGGCAACGTGTCCTGCAACTGCCACGCAGACACAACAGACCCAAAGCTGCCGCCAGTGCAGGCTTCGGCCTACACTCTGCTCCCTCTCCTCCTCCTGCTGACCCTTTGCTCCAACACTGCTAGTTGGGGCTCTAGGAAGACAAGCTTGAATAGGTCCCCATCCTGGTTCCAGCACCGTCAGCTGGTTCCGGTCAGAGCCTTTGGCTTAGGTGCCTCCCTCTGGGTATCCAAGTTCCACCAACGTCAGGTGGTCCTTGGTAGTGCTTTCAGGCACGGGTACCTCCTGCTTAGTAACCGGGTTCCAGTAACGTCAGCTGGTCCTCGGTAGTTCCATTGGCTCTTGGACCTTCGGGTAGCCATCCGAGTTCCAGTTCCATCAGCTGTTTCTCGGCATTTTCTCAGCCTTCTTGTACCTTCTGCTACATTTCCAAGTTCAAGAGACTAAACACGATGACCCGGAAGACCACCCCTAAGATGACGACGACACCAGAGACGACAACCACCGTGATGACGACGACCCTGGAGACGATGACCCTGAAGACCACCCCAATGACGACGACCCCGGAGACGACGACCCTGGAGACAACGACGACCTGGAAGACCGAGAATCAGAAGAACAAGAGGCTGCAGAACAAAGAGCAGAAGAACATTAAGCATAACACTAAATATCAGAGCAAAAGATATTATCTAAATTATAAGCAGAAGAAGACTAAGCAGTGTATGGGGGTGAGTCCGTTCCTCCTCGTGGTGCCCCTGGATAAAGCCTGATGCTGCAGGCCAAACTGAACGCGGACAAATGTAACTGTTTTGTGACAGGCAGAACGGAAGGTGTAATCTTCAAACTTTTATAGATAACAACTACGGGAATGCCTGTCACAAATAAGAATATGATGAAGAAGTAGAATATGAAGAAGATAATAGTAAAATAAAAAGAATATGAACAATGTAACAAAAAAAATAATAGGTAGAAGATGAAGAAGAAGATGAATAAGGTGAAGAAGTTGATGTCAAAGAAGCTGATGATGAGGATAATGAAGAAGAAAGTGTGGGAGAAGTAAAAAAGAAGGTGAAGGGCGTGGAAGTAGTGAAACATCAATATCTGACAAAATAAAAAAAAAATTAACATAGTCAAAATCTTTCTAACGCCGAACGTCATAAAAAACAAAACAAAATCCTGCTATTCTATTTGATTGGGCTAAACCTCTGTGCCTTTAATGTCTCCGCCACCTCCCCCAATACATCCTACATTATTCTTAGTTGTTTTCCTTCATGTAGAATGAACCTACAAGTTTATAAAGGGTTTATTTTAATTCCGATATTTTCGTCCCATTGACTTGCATTGGGATCGGGTATCGGTATCGGATTAGATCCGATACTTTGACGGTATCGGCCGATACTTTCCGATACCGATACTTTCCGATATCGGAAGGTATCGCTCAACACTACTCAGCAGTGACATAGGCTGATCGCCTTTATGCCACGCTGTATTGATGCAGTAGCTGATGCAAAAGGAGCCCCGACCAAGTATTGAGTGCATTTACTGAACAGACATTTCAGTAGACTAACATTTTGGATTTTAAAATAATTTTTCAAGCTGTTATAAAGTATTCTAATTTACTGAGATAATGACTTTTGAGTTTTCATTGGCTGTAAGCCATAATCATCAACATACAGTTGAAATAGATCACTCTGTTTGTAATGACTCTATATAATGAGTTTCACTTTTTGTGTTGAACAACTGAAATAAATTAACTTTTTGATGACATTCTAATTTTTGGCGAAGCACCTGTATTTACTCCTGTTTTGAGGGGAAACACGTTGAGTGTTGCATACTCTGCATTTTTTTAGTATATTTTGTACATCATTCTGAATTACATATGTTCTATGGGTTCTGCACCTTCAAGCGTTAACAGTGGGTGCAGATTCCAATTTTGTTATGTCACCTATTGTTGCCTGTAGCATTGCTTAGTTATTTGCTCTTCGCTCAGCACTTTAGGATGATCATGGTATGTCTATGCATTTATGAACACATGTCACATGAAGAATTACACTCACTGCATATGATGATTGAGATTATTTGCATCTTTGAGGCAATCGAATATCAAGTATATATGTTACTTGATCATTCCTGTGCTGAAGAGTTGTCTGTTTGAACTATTGTCCAGAGGACAAGGCTTTGCTATCTATTTGGAAGTTACTAAAGTTGTTTTTTAAACCCCCCCTTATCTTCATGTCACCTCAGTAGGGTCTTATAGGGACCCTCAGGGAAAGCCATTGTTGAGCGGGGGCACCATTTTCGTTCAAGAGGATGCCAACATCTGCTTTGTTAGGTACGAGGTCAGGGGACAGCATAGGGATACTGCCCTCCTTCCTGTACTAGTGGCCTTGTTACATCTTGGAAATAATATCTATAATTGGGGATTTTGTAAATTTTTTTTTTTTTTGCTCTTGATTTTCATTTACATTTTAATTGATACTAATAAACAGTGGTTTTATGTGTATAGCCTGTGAATCTAACAGTGAGTATATACACTTTAAAATTCATATACAGTGATTTTCAGTAAAGACCTTACAGATGAAAGAATAATCACTGGGCCACTTCCTCACCTAAACTAAAACCTAGTGAGAACTTGTAGGCCCTTCTTAAATGGCAGATTTAAGATTTATGGTGAAGGAGAACATTCACCCCTCTGATCAGTGTCCGGAAGGCTGTGGTTGGTTCTGCCCATAAAGTAGATCATCAATAAATTAAGAGAGTAACAGACTTGATGGATGGAAGACTTATGACTGCTATTGGAAATAAGGGTGGCTATATTGGTCACTGATATATACAGTGGGTACAAAAAGTATTCATACCCCTTTAAATTTTTCACTATTTGCTTCATTGCAGCCATTTGGTAAATTCAGAAAAGTTCATTTTTTTCTCATTAATGTACACTCTGCACCCCATCTTGACTAAAAAAACAGAAATCTAGTAATGTTTACAAATGTATTAAAAAAGAAAAACTGAAATATCACATGGTCATAAGTATTCAGACCCTTTGCTCAGTATGGAGTAGAAGCACCGTTTGAGCTAGTACAGTCATGAATCTTCTTGGGAATGATGCAACAAGTATTTCACACCTGGATTTGGGGATCCTCGGCCATTCTTCCTTGCAGATCCTCTCCAGTTCCTTCAGGTTGGATGGTGAAAGTTGGTGGACAGTCATTTTCAGGTCTTTCCAGAGATGCTCAATTGGGTTTAGGTCAGGTCTCTGGCTGGGCCAGTCAAGAATGGTCAGAGTTGTTCTGAAGCCACGCCTTTGTTATTTTAGCTGTGTGCTTAGGGTCATTGTCTTGTTGGAAAGTGAACCTTCGGCCAAGTCTGAGTTTCAGAACACTATGGAAGAGGTTTTCATCCAGGATATCTCTGTACTTGACCGCATTAATGTTTCCTTCAATGACAACCAGTCGTTATGTCCCTGCAGCTGAAAAACACCCCCATACAATAATGCTGCCACCACCATGTTTCACTGTTGGGATTGTACTGGGCAGGTGATGAGCAGTGCCTGATTTTCTCCACACATACCGCTTAGAATTACCACCAAAAAGGTCTATCTTCATCTCATGAGACCAGAGAATCTTATTTCTCATAGTCTGAGAGTCCTTCATGTGTTTTTTGCAAACTCTACGTGGGCTTTCATATGTTTTGCACTGAGGAGAGGCTTCTGTCAGGCCACTGTGCCATAAAGGCCCGACTGGTGGAGGGCTGCAGTGATAGTTGACTTTGTGGAACTTTCTCCCATCTCTCTACTGCATATCTGGAGCTCAGCCACAGTGATCTTGGGGTTCTTCTTTACCTCTCTCACCAAGACTCTTCTCCCACGATTGCTCAGTTTGGCTGGACGGCCGGGTCTAGGAAGACTTTGGTGGTCCCAAACGTCTTCCATTTAAGGATTATGGAGGCCACTGTACTCTTAGGAACCTTGAGTACTGCAGAAATTCTGTTGTAACCTTGGCCAGATCTGTGCCTTGCCACAATTCTGTTTCTGAGCTCCATGGCCAGTTACTTTGACCTCATGATTCTCATTTGGTCTGACATGCACTGTGAGCTGTGAGGTCTTGTATAGACAGATGTGTGCCTTCCCAAATCAAGTCCTATCAGTTTAATTAAACACAGCTGGACTCCAATGAAGGAGTAGAACCATCTCAAGGAGGATCACAAAGAAAGCATGTGACTTAAATATGAGTGTCTGAGCAAAGGGTCTGAATACTTATGACCATGTGATATTTCAGTTTTTCTTTTTTAATACATTTGCAAAAATTACTACATTTCTGGGTATTTTTTAGTCAAGATGGGGTGCAGAGTGTACAATAATGTGAAAAAAATGAACTTTTTTGAATTTGCCAAAAGGCTGCAAGGAAACAAAGAGTGAAAAATGTAAAGGGGTCTGAATACTTTCCGTACCCACTGTATATTTTTTAAATGTCAGAAATATATTTTTTGTATATTTTGAGCTTTTGGTTATTATTCTCACTTTATTATGTGAAAATAAGCAATGGAGATAGAAAATTAACATTTTTCATTTAGTTGCCTAATAATTCTGTACACATACCGGTAGATGTTCTCCTAAAAAAGACAAAACCCCACTTTTACTTTCTTAGATCTTCAGGTTTATTAACTTTTTGTATTGACCGAGTTGTTCAATAATAAAATTAATCATCAAAATTACAAATTGTCTAATTGTGCAGACAGTGTAATGTGTATGGGGGACCTTTAGGCCAAGGTCACACTAACGTAGGTACGGATGAGTGCTATGCGAGTAAACATCGCATAGCACTCGGACCAGTGTTAATTCATGGGGCAGCTCACATTACCGTATTTGTTCTCAGGCATATTCGTTCTCAGGTGTATTCAACGTGCCAGTGAAATCTGACTCAGTCACAACCGCCACAAGATTTACCCAGTGTGCCATCAGGAAAATGTAGCATTCCTGGCTGGCTAGATCTTGAGGATGAGCGTGTTTGCTGTTCTCTGGCATGGTAACACAAAACCCATTCTTAATGAAAATAAAGACACAAAGCCTCAAATTGGAAATCAATGGCCGTTGTGTTTATTCAGGGTGAAATGAAAGAAATTACTTGAATATTACCAATAAATATCTTAATAAATAAATTAATACCAAGAATTTCATAAATTAATTAAATAATACCAATAAATAACTGAAACAATATACCCAATAGTTGGGCGATTTTACCCTCAAATAAACAACCACGACAAGGAAAGGAACACAGCAAAATAGGTAGGGCGGGCGAGATCTTCTCTCTTCATTAACGATATGAGGAAAACTGAGGGAAAACAGTCTATTTCTAGACAAGATTCTTCCCGGTTTTTTACAGCTGACCAATGAAAAGGCATAAAAAGAGTGCCAACAAAAACCAGAAATAACCAGCTCTTGTTACCACAGCTTTACACATTACTCATTTAACCCTAAAAATTCATATCAGAAACCATCCAAATATAAAACCAAAGTGATATTAAAGTAAGAAATTAAAAAATAAACTGTAGGGTCTGTGTTTCCCATGAGACCTCCCCGAATACTTGGCTTCAGGGGAGGGCTTCCAGGAGACACAGGTTCACCTGGCCCATGGCTTCATTCTCTGCATGCACCATCAGCAGCATGTCCACTTCTTGTTCCCTTACTAGTGATGAGCGAATATACACGTTACTCGAGATTTCCTGAGCACGCTCGGGTGTCCTCCGAGTATGTTTTAGTGCTCAGAGATTTAGTTTTCTTCGCCGCAGCTGAATGATTTACATCTGTTAGCCCAGCATAAGTACATGTGGGGGTTGCCTGGTTGCTAGGGAATCCCCACATGTACTTATGCTGGCTAACAAATGTAAATCATTCAGCTGCGGCAAGAAAAACTAAATCTCCGAGCACTAAAAAATACTTGGAGGACCCCCAAGCATGCTCGAGAAATCTCGAGTAACGAGTATATTCGCTCATCACTATCCCTTACCTCACGCCTTGCGCGTTTTAAATTAGGGATAAAAAATGTGACTGCAAACTTTCCGATATTCATAGGGAAAAGAAAATATGTAGCCCTCAAAAAGGACTTTTGTTTTTAGGTAGCAGCAGCAGTATAACTATGGAAGGACTGTAAAGCAATAAACCCTGCCTATATGCCTCAAATCTAAAACTATCCTTCGTCCACCAGCTATCCTTACACCGAATGCAGGTAACAGTGGTTGTTTTTTTTATTTGGGGAGTCCCCAAGACATTAGGAATGGCAAACAGAATGAACAAACTGTGCTGGAGTATGAGGCCACATGCACATGTTGAGTATTTGGTATTTTGCATCAGTATTTGTAAGCCAAAATCACGAGTGGGTAAAAAATGCAGAAGTGGTGACTTGTTTCTATTATACTTTTCCTCTGACTGTTCCACTCCTGGTTTTAGCTTACAAATACTGAGGTAAAAACTCACGAAATACTCAAAGTGTGCATGTGACCTAACAATGGCTGGGTGCGGCTGATATACATTTCTTTTTAGCTAAAGGTATGGACAAGTCCTGTGGGATCCATGCCTGGTTCATTTTAATGAATGTGAGCTTGCCCACATTGGCTGTGGATAGGTGAATGCGCTTGTCTGTGATCACACCCCCTGCCATGCTAAACACACATTTCAACAGTACACTTGCCACAGGGCAGGCCAGCACCTCCAAGGCGTTAAGCTAAAGGTACCGTCACATTAAGCGACGCTGCAGCGATAGCGACAGCGATGCCGATCGCTGCAGCGTCGCTGTTTGGTCGCTGGAGAGCTGTCACACAGACCGCTCTCCAGCGACCAACGATGCCGAGGTCCCCGGGTAACCAGGGTAAGCATCGGGTTGCTAAGCGCAGGGCCGCGCTTAGTAACCCGATGTTTACCCTGGTTACCAGCGTAAAAGTTAAAAAAACAAACAGCACATACTCACCAGCGCGTCCCCCAGCCTCTGCTTCCTGACACTGACTGAGCTCCGGCCCTAACAGCACAGCGGTGACGTCACCGCTGTGCTTTCACTTTCAGTTTAGGGCCGGCGCTCAGTCAGTGTCAGGAAGCAGACGCTGGGGGACGCGCTGGTGAGTATGTGCTGTTTGTTTTTTTAACTTTTACGCTGGTAACCAGGGTAAACATCGGGTTACTAAGCGCGGCCCTGCGCTTAGTAACCCGATGTTTACCCTGGTTACCAGTGTAAAATATCGCTGGTATCCTTGCTTTTGCTGTCAAACACGGCGATACACGGCGACCTAGCGACCAAATAAAGTGCAGACCTTCTAGCAGCAACCAGCAATTTCACAGCGGGATCCAGATCGCTGCTGCGTGTCAAATACAGCGATATCGCTATCCAGGTCGCTGCAACGTCACGGATCGCTGGCGATATCGCCTAGTGTGACGGTACCTTTTAACTCAGGCCATGTGTCCAATTTGGAGACCCAGAAGTTAAATGAGGCAGACTCATCACTCAGTATGTGGAGACGTAAGGGCACATACTCTTCCACCATGTTGTTGAAACGCTGACTCCTGCTAATACGAACCATATCAGATGGCTGTGCTGGATGTTGTCATGCAAAGGAAGGTTGTCCACAGTTTAGCCAGGCTAACCCTCCCTTCTCCCTTCCCAGGTGGTGCTGGTGTCACTGCTCCATTGATAGCTTCCTTTTAGTCCTCTGGTTTGTGATCCCACTAAGCTCCCGATGTCATGTGGGGACACTGTCGGTAGTGTATCTACCAGTGTGCACTTGTGTTCCTGCATTTTCCGATCATGCTCCAGTGATGGAAACAAGGAAGGCACATTGTAGTGGGGTTCCAGCAGGGTGGCCACCACGTAATCAGCATGGGTAACAATCCGGGCAACTCGGCTGTCATTATGCAGGTACAGCGACATGTACAGTGGGGAAAAAAGTATTTAGTCAGCCACCAGCTGTGCAAGTTCTCCCACTTAAAAAGATGAGAGATGCCTGTAATTAACATCATAGGTAGACCACAACTATGAGAGGCAAAATGAGAACACAAATCCAGAAAATCACCTTGTCTAATTTGGCAAGATTTATTCACTCAGGTGTGAAAGGCTGCCCAGAGTCAACAACAAGCTGTCCTTAGTGGGAAGTGTATCATCTGTGTCTTCTGTATCCCACACCAACACTCTAGTGATGCCCATGAGCTGCTTTGAGTGCCACCCTGCTGTGAATACAGTTCCTCCTCCTCCTTCCTCATCATCTTCCAAAACTGTCCCCTGGCTGGACAGTTGTGTATCTGGATGCTGTTGGTACAGTAACCTACCTTTCGAGCCATGTGTGGACTACGGGCCTGATAATAGTGTGAATGATCCCTGTTCCTCCTCCTTTTCCTCCTGTCCAGTAACACCACGTCATCCATCCTTTCCTGAAGCGTTTTTTCAAGAAGGCATAGAAGTGGAATAGTAATGGTGATGATGGCGACATCAGCGCTAGCCATGTTGGTAAAGTATGCAACATGGCACACGCATCCCTCATGGAGGCCCACTCGTTGCTGGTGAAGTGGTATTGTTCCGCAGAGCGACTTACCCATGCGTGATGCAGCTGAAACTCCACTATCACCTGCTGCTGCTCGCACTCTCTCCAGCATATGCAAGGTAGAGTTCCACCTTGTGGCAACATTGAATATGAGGCGGTGAGTGGGAAGGCAGAAGTGACGCTGGCAAGCAGCAGCAGGTTGAGAATGCTGAAAGGGCACACAGACAGCCTGCACTTTCAGCAGCAGCTCTGACATCTCTGGGCAAATTTTCAGGAACCTCTGCACCACCAAATTCAGCACATGCACTAGGCAATGGATGTGCATCAAACTGGCTAGGTCCAAAGCTGCTACAAGATTTTGACTGTTAGCGCACACAACCAGGCTGGGCTTGAAATTCAGTGACACCAACTACTCTTCGGTCTGTTGTTTGATCCCCATCCACCGCTCCTGCACGGTGTGGGATTTTTTCCCCAAACAGATGAGTTTCAGAACAGCATGCCCTCGTTTTCCCCTGGCTGTTCTAAAGTTGGTCATGCAGGTGTTACACTGACTCAATGAGGAGACTATGGAGGAAGCGGAGTAGGAGGCAACATGGACAGAGAAACATCCAGCAATCCTGACCTGATTTTGTCTACAACATGTTTGGGCAGGGCAGCGATGGCCCGCCTGGAAAAGTAGTGGCGTCTGCAAACCACGTACTGAAGGACGGTCAAGACCATACGTTTTTTAAAAGTGTCCATCTCCACCAGCCAGAATGGCAACATTTCAAAGGTCAGGAATTTTGTAATGTTGGCATTTAGGACTAGGGCTCATTTGCAAGTAGGGGGGTGCTTCCTCTTTCTCTCCAGTGTTTGGGGGATGGACAGGCTGATTGCTTCCATAGGACAGTGTAGAGATGCGTGATGAGACTGCTGATGATGGTGCTTTCACATCCTCTCTTTGCAAGGAGCCAGGCGGCGCTGTTGCTCAGGAGCAGGAGGAAGCAGCCAAGACCGCAGGAGGAGCCTCAGATCCTTTCCTGGTTTTTCAGGTGTGTACCCCACTGCAGCTCGTGCTTTGCATTCAGATGCCTCGTCATGCAGATGATGGCACAGTGTGAAAACTATCTGTGTCTTGTCGTCAGTACATTGCATGTGACGTGCCACGCCAGGGAGCTTGTTGTGAATTCTGCTCTTGGGCTCCCTCCGGTGGTTGTAAGTGGTAGCGCTGCTGTCTCTGAATCGCAGCATTTATCAGGTGTGTTCACTTTGTGCAATTTTGACTGGGCTATTTAGTCTTGCTTCACCCTTTAGTCAGTGCCAGTTGTCCATTGTTCCTGGAGGATTCACATCTCTGCCTGGTCTCTCCTGCTTTGCAGTTCTTTTCAACAAAGATAAGTTCTGGCCTTGTTTTTTTTGCTGTCCACATGCTGTGGCCTTACTGTTCAGTTCTTTTCCATGTTTTTGTCTTGTCCAGCTTGGTCTGTATAAGGATTTGTTTAGCCAAGCTGGTATCTCTGGAGATGCAGATATACCCTCCATATCTTTAGTTAGCTGTGGAGTTTTTGTATTTTCTATGGTGGATATTTTCTAGTGTTTTAATACTGACCGCATAGTACTCTGTCCTATCCTTTCTATTTAGCTAGAAGTGGCCTCCTTTGCTAAATTCTGTTTTCAGTCTGTGTATGTTTTTTCCCTCTCCTCTCACAGTCAATATTTGTGGGGGGCTGCCTATCCTTTGGGGATTTTCTCTGAGGCAAGATAGTTTTCCCTTTTCTATCTCTAGGGGTAATTAGTCCTCCGGCTGTGTCGAGATGTCTAGGGAGCGCTAGGTACATTCCACGGCTACTTCTAGTTGCGGTGTTAGGTTCAGGGTCTGCGGTCAGTACAGGTACCACCTTCTCCAGAGTACGGCTCATGCTGCTCCTAGGCCACCAGATCATAACAGGAGCTGCTTTGAGCATGCTTTGGTGTACTCAGTTCGTTGGTGCAGTGGGCAGTAGCAACTGACATACTGGCTAAGGGCTGGCCACTGTGCTTTTGCACCCTGCTCCCTGTTTTGCTGTGCAGCTGGGGCAGCGTGATCATCACTTCTTCCTCCAAACTGCCCACATCACTCGGTTCCTTTGACTCCATGTAGGGCCTAGGACCTCATCAACCCCCACATCGTCTTCCACACCCCGATGCACACTTGGGCTGCACAGGGAGATCCCCGGTACGTCAATGCCTTTCTTTGAACTGGTCAAAAGGTATCAGGGGTCAAGGGTTCCTTGGGAAGCAAACCACTCCATGCTGGGGGTCCCATCAGTGGGCTAAAAAGGGAGTGGGGCATCCAAGGGAGCAGCAAAGGTCATGCCGAAGGTCTCATCAGGGGATGTAATTTGCTGGAGATGTCACAGCCCAAGTCATATAGCTTACCATTGTCCTCTGACCATTGCGCAAATGGCATTTGACACTGGTGTTCATTGTAAGCATTTCCGGCCTGCAGTGTGGACTGTCCCATAAATGTGAATGGTCTGCAAATGACTGGACTACTAGACTTAGGGAGTTTGGTGACTTTTCTAAGGGCCACACTCCTTCTCCAATTAATTCCTGGTGGGTATCCGCTGCATTCACAGGTATGCTAAAGACTATCTGGTGTCCGAAGTGGTCATTCAGATGGACCGAGGTACTTAGTCCCATGAGGTCAGCATGGTTCATGATTTATTGCACCCAATTATCATATGCCAGGACTTTGAGTTGTTTTGGGACTTGTGAGGGAGGGGCGGAGACCTAAATTGCTCAGTTAAGAGACTAGTTAGCCCTAGAAAAGTCTCACCACTCCGAGTCTGAAAAGTTTAGATTCTGTGTAATGGTGGGAGATGAGGAGGTAGTATTCCCTGATGCTGACATTCCTGAGACAGGGGTAACCGGAGAAAATTTTGGGTTCACCCAATATAAGGACCTAACTCTAAAAGAAGTGTTCAATAATGTAACTCTTATAAACTATATAGAACAGTAGACGAGGGCCTACACCATATTTCTTTATTTTACAATGAGTGGGGACTCTTTGTACTCTGTTACTAATGTCAGAGAGAAAATAATAAAGCAATTGTTGATATCAGGACTCAATAGACAGAGGTTGTTGGACATGGCCCATTCACATGTCTTGGGTGGCCATCTGGGTGTCGACAAAACCCAAGAATGGGTCAGGTGGAGGTTCTGTTGGCCCTGATGTCACTAGGAAATCCTAAGTTATTGAAAGTCCTCTATCACCTGCCAGTTAAACGGTCTCACCTCTCACTTCTGAAGTCCCCTCATGCCGCTACAATCAAGGAATGGCAAGAAAGGGACACTGTTGAAACTATATGTATGCTGGTTAATTCAGAAGGGGACATTGAAGACGTCACAATAGCTGAGACACTGTTGAAGCCCCAAATACAGCAATGTCCAGAAATTACTGCAGCAAAACAGCGACCTGTTATCAGATTTTCCGGAGTTTAGAGATGTCACAGAACATGAGGTTCTGACTGAATTCCCATGTGTGGGTCAATTCAAAACCCTACTATACTCTGAAGGCCCACCCAGAACTGATCTCTAAGGAAGTGAAATATATGCTGAATCTCAGAGTCATTGAGGAAACTAAGAGTGGGTGGTCTAACCTGATTGTCCTTGTTCTAAAACCTGATGAAGAATGGAGATTCTGTAATGATTATTGGAAGATTAACAAAGGTTCAACGCATATACGATGCCGCATGTCGATGAGCTGATCAAGGAGCTTGGCCAGCCAAGGTATTCCGGGGACAGGGATGGATTAGAGTGCCCCCTAGTTAGAGGGATCAGGTAGGCTCCCTCCATCATTAGTCACTACATGACAAAAGGCTGCATGAACGTTCAGCTGGTACGAGGGTCAGTCAGCATTGATGATATGTCGTCTGTGTGGTCTGCGAGGGCAGACATCCAGACGAGGCCTTTTTGAAGAATGTGAGAACCTGGGAAGGGTCATGAAGGAGGCCTGAGCCAGGGGTATCACCTTGGGAATATCAGAGGGCCCCTGGAGGTCCCTTCCTCCAACATCAGAGCCGGCGGTTGCCCAAATGAGTCAGGGATGGTGACTCACTTCTACATGTCAGAGGCTCCTACAATATCCAGGACCAGGTCACCCATGGCTCAGATGCCAGGAAACCGAGCTCCAGGGAGCAGGTGGAGGTTATCACTGAGACCCTCTGAGAAGAAAGAGAGAGGGTGAGAAATACAGGTCCTTCTCAAAAAATTAGCATATAGTGTAAAATTTCATTATTTACCATAATGTAATGATTACAATTAAACTTTCATATATTATAGATTCATTATCCACCAACTGAAATTTGTCAGGTCTTTTATTGTTTTAATACTGATGATTTTGGCATACAACTCCTGATAACCCAAAAAACCTGTCTCAATAAATTAGCATATCAAGAAAAGGTTCTCTAAACGACCTATTACCCTAATCTTCTGAATCAACTAATTAACTCTAAACACATGCTAAAGATACCTGAGGCTTTTAAAAACTCCCTGCCTGGTTCATTACTCAAAACCCCCATCATGGGTAAGACTAGCGACCTGACAGATGTCAAGAAGGCCATCATTGACACCCTCAAGCAAGAGGGTGACCCAGAAAGAAATTTCTCAACAAATAGGCTGTTCCCAGAGTGCTGTATCAAGGCACCTCAATGGTAAGTCTGTTGGAAGGAAACAATGTGGCAGAAAACGCTGTACAACGAGAAGAGGTGACCGGACCCTGAGGAAGATTGTGGAGAAGGACCGATTCCAGACCTTGGGGAACCTGAGGAAGCAGTGGACTGAGTCTGGTGTGGAAACATCCAGAGCCACCGTGCACAGGCGTGTGCAGGAAATGGGCTACAGGTGCCGCAGTCCCCAGGTAAAGCCACTTTTGAACCATAAACAGCGGCAGAAGCGCCTGACCTGGGCTACAGAGAAGCAGCACTGGACTGTTGCTAAATTTTGCATGTCATTCGGAAATCAAGGTGCCAGAGTCTGGAGGAAGACTGGGGAGAAGGAAATGCCAAAATGCCTGAAGTCCAGTGTCAAGTACCCACAGTCAGTGATGGTGTGGGGTGCCATGTCAGCTGCTGGTGTTGGTCCACTGTGTTTCATCAAGGGCAGGGTCAATGCAGCTAGCTATCAGGAGATTTTGGAGCACTTCATGCTTCCATCGGCTGAAATGCTTTATGGAGATGAAGATTTCATTTTTCAGCACGACCTGGCACCTGCTCACAGTGCCAAAACCACTGGTAAATGGTTTACTGACCATGGTATTACTGTGCTCAATTGGCCTGCCAACTCTCCTGACCTGAACCCCATAGAGAATCTGTGGGATATTGTGAAGAGGAAGTTGAGAGACGCAAGACCCAACACTCTGGATGAGCTTAAGGCCGCTATTGAAGCATCCTGGGCCTCCATAACATCTCAGCAGTGTCACAGGCTGATTGCCTCCATGCCACGCCGCATTGAAGCAGTCATTTCTGCCAAAGGATTCCCGACCAAGTATTGAGTGCATAACTGAACATTATTATTTGATGGTTTTTTTGTTTGTTATTAAAAAACACTTTTATTTGATTGGACGGGTGAAATATGCTAATTTATTGAGACAGGTTTTTTGGGTTATCAGGAGTTGTAGGCCAAAATCATCAGTATTAAAACAATAAAAGACCTGACAAATTTCAGTTGGTGGATAATGAATCTATAATATATGAAAGTTTAATTGTAATCATTACATTATGGTAAATAATGAAATTTTACACTATATGCTAATTTTTTGAGAAGGACCTGTACAGGTGATAGAGGAGATGTTGTCAGGAGACAGCAGTGGAACGAGCCCCAGCTGTGTTAGTTGCACCTGACAAGAGGAACAGTTTGAGGTTCCTGAGGGCCCGTGTATCTAAGACTCCATTATGATGGCTGTGCACAGCCAAGAAGTTATTGTTTCACCCCCTTTTAAGTTTTGTTGTGCATCCCACTGCTGGATTGCAGAGACACTGCAGCTGCTGGAGGGACATACACCCTCAGCACGGGACTGGATCCCAGCCAGTAGGGGAGGATGCAGTGAATGGGCTGTGTGCCTGTCTCATGGGCAGAGGTGAGGAGGACTGTGTCCAGATCCCTCGACCTGACAGGGGTCAATGGACAGTGTTCTTGTCAAAAGGACCCATTTTTGTATTTGCCTGAGGGCTCCTTGATAAACAGAAACTTGAACTCTTTGTTCTGGAGTACCTACCCAATGGGACTGGGGTCATACTGAACCACCAAGGAAAAGGACCTTGTTTGCCTTTGGAAAAGAGAATTTTATTTATTTTTTGTGTGGTATGTATTGGTGTCTTCCAGGTGTTTAAATGGTTGAAGATGACCATTGTAATAGAGGGGAGGAATGTAACAGTAGTTGACTGTCATTCCGATCCCTGAAGACACCAATCACGTTGTGTTTGCATTATGTCATTCGTCTATTGTATATATTGTCATATATATTGTCATGAGTTGTAATGTAGAGAGTGTGATAAGTATTGGAAGTATAATATGCCTAGTGTGTAGCAGTGTTATACTGTAGGTAAAATACAATGTAAGATAGGTAGTGTAATCTATAGGAATGTATGTAGTTGAGTATAGTGTAAGAAAGTAAATGAGTGGGATTAGCCTATAGTGGGAGGGGTTAGTGCTAGTGAAAGGGACTGGTTTCCTGTCAGTTAGGGAGATAGGGTTTGGAGTGCATAATGAGCAGAGCTGAGTGAGAGGAGACTGCAAGAAGGGATGGTGCAATCCTAAAGAAAAATGACAGACTAGACAGAGTGGCCTTCTGGAGATGAGTCCTAGGAGAGTACACCTAGACATGAGACCGTGAGCTTGTAATGCAGAGCGTAACGGGCTTTGGCAGGACTGAGAGACAATGACTAGGGTCCGGAGCGGTAGATCCAGGGCACCAGTAGTGGAAGAAATAGGATGCCAAACCATTGAGCAACTAAGGAGACTTGATGATCAGCACTGTAGCGTTAACGCTGGGTTGAGGCAAAGTAATGAGAAACAGTGTGTATTGAAAGCCCTGAAGTATACTACAGAGGAAGGATACTGAGTGGTATAATACTTCATACTGGAAAGAAAAAGTTCATAAGTCTTTGTACCCGCCATCACTTTTATATAACCCTTACCAAGTTACTGTTCAGTAAAGAGTATATTTTGGAATGGAAGTCTGTCTCACTTTGAAGCAGCTGGTCCTGGCCAGCCCACAACACCGGCTACATGCAGCCTGCATGGGCGTGAGAACCACACAGCATAAGTTCACACACCCAACCAGGAGCCACACTTTTATGCCAGGGCATTGAATATGGGTGCCTCATCCAAGGCTACCAGGGCGGGCCACATTACGCTTCTAGCACTTCCTCTCCTAAGCAGGCTGTTTATAGATGTCAGATTGATGGTGGTCTGACAATTGTCACCCCCCTACACGATTAGGTCTTATTAGCTCTAGTGGCAGCTGGATGTAAATACTGAATGGAGCTGAATAGTAGCGCTCAATTTAAAGGGAACCTGTCACCCCGTTTTTTCAGTATGAGATAAAAATACCGTTAAATAGGGCCTGAGCTGTGCTTTACAATAGTGTACTTTTTGTCCCCTGATTCCCCACCTATGCTGCCGAAATACCTTACAAAAGTCGCCGTTTTCGCCTGACAATCACGCTGGTCTGTCAAAAGGGCATGGTGAAATGGCTGTTTCTCCCCCACCTCTTGCTTATCTTCCCGGCGTTGGCGTAGTGGTTCTCGCATGCGCAACAGCCGAAAAAGAGCGCGATCTGTGCTATTCCCCTTAGTATCGGTGGCAGCGGCCATCTTCCTGAGGCCGCGCGTGCGCAGATGGAGTGCTCTGCTTCCCGGGGCTTCAGGAAAATGGCCGCGGGATGTCACGCTTGCGCAGATGGAGATCGCGGCGGCCATTTTCCTGAAGCCGAGTTCGCATCTCTATTGACAGGTGAAAACGGTGACTTTTGTAAGGTATTTCGGCAGCATAGGTGAGGAATCAGGGGACAAAAAATACACTATTGTAAAGCACAGCTCAGGCCCTATTTAACGGTATTTTTATCTCATACTGAAAAAACAGGGTGACAGGTTCCCTTTAATGTGCAGTGGCCACTGCTGAGTACTGAGTACCAGCTCCTATTATGGGAATAGGAGCTGATATGCAGTTCCTAGCAGTGGACATTTTGTTTTGAAATGACCTTTTTTTTTTAACCCCATTCAAATCTGAAAAATGAACAAGAATTTAATGGCATGATAAATTGCATTTTTTAAAACTGCACAAATCTGCAGCTAAACCTGATGAGAATACATGCTAATATTGCATGGGTGCAGTGTGGCATTTCTTTGAATTTGGCAAATAGTAAATACACACATAAACAGTATGTATGGGTTCGCGCTGGAAAGGCTAATATTGGTTCAGATATAGGAGGAAGTGTAAACAAATATATATAAATTAACGTGCAGTAATTCCAGACACAGAGCTGTTTACCAGCATGGAAAAAGCTACTCGAGGCTCACCCGACTTGTATGAATGGAAGAGCGCTTGATAATCCCAGCAGTCAATGGTAGATGTCCGTCCAGAAGATCTTTTAAGTCCGGCAGGATGAAGTCCGTGGATGCAAAGAAAATCGTGGCTACCCCGGCCGGTAGTAGCCACTATTCACCTACTGGCAGGAGAAGACGGGGGTCCAGCTATGCCGGCGCCGCGTGTGAGTCGAGCGGTGCGTACGGCTAGACTACAGGACCTACGTGACGTGTCTCTCACGTGACCGCCGCTACTACCCGGTGATAAGTGTTACAGAGTGCGGTAAGGACCACTTTCCGAAAAGTAGTAGTAGTCTAGCCGTACGCACCGCTCGACTCCCACGCGGCGCCGGCATAGCTGGACCCCCGTCTTCTCCTGCCAGTAGGTGAATAGTGGCTACTACCGGCCGGGGTAGCCACGATTTTCTTTGCATCCACGGACTTCATCCTGCCGGACTTAAAAGATCTTCTGGACGGACATCTACCATTGACTGCTGGGATTATCAAGCGCTCTTCCATTCATACAAGTCGGGTGAGCCTCGAGTAGCTTTTTCCATGCTGGTAAACAGCTCTGTGTCTGGAATTACTGCACGTTAATTTATATATATTTGTTTACACTTCCTCCTATATCTGAACCAATATTAGCCTTTCCAGCGCGAACCCATACATACTGTTTATGTGTGTATTTACTATTTGCCAAATTTGTTTTACAATTCTGATCTGTGGGGAATTGTTGGTTTCGCTGCAGGATATCTCCGCATGATACTTGGCGCCACTCTTTATAGAACTTTATTTATTTCTTTGAATTTGTTGTAAAATTGGCACAGCTTTTTTTCTGGTGTTTGTGTATGACTTTAGTAACATGAATATAAAAACTATAATATAATACCTTATTTTCTAATTTTTCATTTCAGACCAACAATCACTTCCAACTCCTGAAAATATCTCCATTGTCTCTATCAACTTGAAGCATTTTCTGCACTGGGATCCAGTAGCAGTTCTTGGAAATGTGACTTATTCTGTTGAATCACAAGGGTAATGGCTGATTTACATATTATTTTTCTACTGACTTCTGATTTCTTTGTGCGGTAAGGAAGTGTCTCTGAAGATCCTATGAGTCAGGCTCTTGTTATTTGGGACGACATATCCTGCATCCAGATATCTTGTAGCTCATAAACAGTAGATGACTTTCCAGTGCAGAATTTTTGAGGATCCGGCTTAACGGCCTTAGACATTATAGAAAAAAGTAATGTCTATGGTGACGTACGACAAAACAAGGATGATGCTTGTTTGGACTTTTACCTTTGCAACCATGTTCCGTGGAGTAGCTATTTTCCTGCACTAGGGGCATAGATATAGTTTGACGCTCCCCACCTACCTCTAAATTTTTACTCCCTTTACTGCCCTGTCAAACAGTGGTTGATCAGGCATGAGGAGACACAACTGTTCGCTGGGCTGGTTCAATTGTAATTAATTTGACCCATACATGATCCAAACCAGATGTCATATTAGCTATTTGTAGAATTTGCATGCCCAAACAGTTTAATAATTTTCCCCATCTGTGCAAAGTATTTGTATTTGACAAAAGTAATTGGATTTTATTTTAGCTTTGCCTACATAATCAGGAAAAAAGACTTCATGCAGGCCAGAGAGTTAGACAGTCATGTAGGTGAGGTAGGTGTTTCACAGCAGGGTGAAGGTCAGGTAAGTCAACTTTGAGAAGACCGAGGAGGCAACAGCAGATATGGGCAGGCAAAGGAAACAGAGATGACCACACATCACTGCTCTAGGACGTACACATGTGGACAAAATTGTTGGTTCCCTTCCGGTGTAGTAAGAAAACTCACAATGGTCAGTGAAACAACTTGAAACTACCAAAAGTAATCTTCAACTTTAATTTACTGAATATCGTCTAAAAAGTATTAGAAATTGCTTCTGAAATGTGATTCAACCCAAAAAAAGTAAAAGAATACTAATGAAAATGACCTGGACAAAAACGATGTTACTCCTAGAAAAGTTGGAACATAATTTGACCATAGGGACAAATTAAACTGAGCCGTGTCCTGAAATTAGCATCACAGGTGTCTACAAACTTGTAATCAGTCAGTCTGCCTATTTAAAAGTGAAAAATGGTCATTGTGTTGCTTGGTATCATGGTGTGTACCACACTGAACATGGATTAAAAAAAGAGGAGAGTTGTCTCAGGAGATTAGAAAGAAGATTATAAACGAGCATGGTAAAGATAAAGGCTATAAAACAGCTTGTCTTACTACAGTTGCACATATTATTCAGAAATTTAAGTTCTATAGGGCTGTGGCCAACCTTCCTGAACGTGGCCGCATGAGCAAAATTAATGGAAAATTGAAGAGATGGATAATACAAAATGTAACATAAGAGCCCAGATCAACTTCCAAAGAAATTGCAAGTGAACTCCAAATTCAAGGTCCGTCAGCGTCAGGTCACACCATCCATCGCTTGGCCAAAGTGGACGTCATGAAAGACAACCAAGGAGGGAACCATTGTTGAAAGCAAATAAAAAAAAAAGACTGAAATTTGCCAAAACACTTGTGGACAGGTGCAGAAGTCTCAGTGAGGGCTTGCTCACTTTCGCATATTAAAAATAGCTCTGATGTTGCTCCTAAAAAGTAGGACGAGTGTCATGAGAGTACCATGCAAGTTTGGTCACTTAACATTCATATGACAAGCATTTGCAATCTGTATGCAATGAGTTGGAGTGGGTTCACAGGAGGTAGGATCGCTGCTTCCGGAAGTGGTGACAGGAGGGGGAGATGATCCGATGCCTACGATCTTAGAAGGTGTTGACGCCGATGAGTGGAGTCAGTTTCCCCTGTGATATCCCGAGATCTCAATCTGCGCATGTGCCGCCTTCGGCAGTCATTTTCCTGAAGCCCATTGCAGGGATATCATTGGTAAAAATGGACTCCGCTCAACGTCACTGACACCCTCTGAGATCCCAGACATCACATCATTGTTATGCTCCTGCTGCCAGTGCCGGCCTCCTGAAGCAGCGACCCTGCCTCCTGTGTCCCCGCTCCATTGCAGCTTCCCTAGGTAAGCTACCGTTAAAAGAGAGTATAAGAGGCACCACTGTTGTGAATTGACCTTTTGGCTCCCTCTTGTGGTCACTAGTGATATGACACTTTGATATTCCTTCCCTTGCTTGGTATCCACCTGGCCTCGTTAGTCCAGGGGTGTCGCTATTTGAACTTCCTGGATTTTCAGTCTGGTGCCTGGCATCGTTGTAATCAGATCCTTCTGTTTGCTCCTATCTGCTGGTCCTGGTTCTATGCAAAATTAAGCTAAGTCCTGCTTTCTTGTTTTTGGTTATTTTCTGTGCTCTTATTTTTGTCCAGCTTGTACTAAATTTGATTCCTTATATTGCTGGAAGCTCTGGGGTGTGGATGTTCTCCCCCCGTGCCGTTAGACGGTTCGGGGGTTCTTGAATATTCCGCGTGGAGTTTTTGTGAGGGTTTTCGCTGACCATATAAGTCATCTTCCTATATTCTGCTATTAGTTAGCGGGCCTCTCTTTGCTAAAACCTAGTTCATTTCTTGCGTTTGTCTTTTCTTCTTACCTCACCGTTGTTATTTGTTGGGGGCTTGTATCCAACTTTTTGGGGTATTTCCTCTGGAGGCAAGAAAGGTCTTTCTTTTCCCTGCTAGGGTTAGTTAGTTCTCCGGCTGGCGCGAGACGTCTAGAATCAACGTAGGTACGTTCCCCGGCTGCTGTTATTTGTGTGCTAGGTTCAGCTATATGGTCAGCCCAGTTACCACTGCCCTATGAGCTGGGTTTTATGTTTGCAGACTTCGCTATTGTCTCTGAGACCCCCTGCCATTGGGGTCATAACACACCACCATTTTATTTCAAAGTTTTTTTTCTTTTCTATTTTGCACAACAAAATTTGGGGTGCATCCTATGGTCCGATGCATCTTATCTGTACAATACGGTAATTTAAAGCTAGTTTACAAGCTAATAAAGAAATGGTATATATAGATATAGCTAGATAGATGATAGAAAGATATAGGTAAATAGGTAAATTGAATAGATAGATAAATTGTAGACATATAATTTCACAAGCTGCCCTACAAATAATAAACTAGCACCCTTTAGTACCTTTCATGTGGCTCTAAAGGGTATTTAGCCTTATTTAACCTATTAAATAAATAAATAATTTTTTTAAAATTACGTGGTGTCCCCCCCTTTTTTGATAACCAGCAAAGGTAAAGCATACACCTGCAGACTTATATTATCAGGCTGGGAAGGTCCTTGGTTATTGGGCCCTCCCAAGCGTAAAAATACCAGCCCTCAGCCACCGCTAAACTGGCGCATAACATAAGATGTGCCAATTCTGGTGCTTTGCCTGCCTCTTCCTGATTGCCCTGGTGCAGTGATAATTGGTATAAGGGTTGATGACAAGGGCTGGGGTTGATGACAACTGAATTTGTCAAAAATCACAGCTGCCATCAACCCCTGGGGTTAGTAATGTTAGTAAAGTTACTAACCTGGCAATTAAAAATAAAAACACACACACAAACCCCCCCCCCCCCCCCCCCACAGTATTTGAATAAAGACTCCACACACTATCTTTCATTCACCAATTTATTGAAAAAAAAAAGATACATTGCAGATGATTGCATCACCCAGAGAAGGCTGAAATTATGTTAGGAGCAGCTAGGATTTCCCTTAGTGCCTTACAGCTTTTACATCACATGATATAGCACAGCCAATCATGAGGAAAATCATAGCTTGAATAAAAGCTAAAGCAGGGAATGCAGCAGCAATTTTGTAGTGAATCTGGCTGAATGCATGTCACTGCTCACAGCTTAGCAATAGAACACTGAAGAAACTGTCCAGATAGTGTGTGACAGCACAGAAGTGAAGAAGGGGTTATCACCAATATATCCATAGCCAGATATGTTGAGGTCACATCAAGATTACTAAGTCTGTGTTAGCAATGAAGAGCTTGAAATGAGTTGGTACAGTGATAGGAGACTGAAGGGCAATTGGAGTACTTTTGATTTGCAGCAAACTAATTTACTGCAAATCGATTTCTGTGACAAAGTCTGAGAAGCTGGTGAATTCAAACTTCAAAGTAGTTGGTCATCTCTAGCATAGAATAGAAACAAGTGTCTTTGTAGTGAGCACGTAATAAAGTATTTAGTTAGGAATGTGACCTTGTACCTGATATTCCCTGATGCATCCCTTCCCAAAGACTCAGTCAAATCTGAAACTAAGAATATTAAAGTGGTAGAATCAAACAAAATGCTTAAATAAACCTTTCCTGGTACAAGTGTAAACGGGTTTCTTGGGCTCATCAAATTGATATTAGCACAAATTGCATAGCAAAAACAGTAAATGCACTATTCAGGTATTTTTGGTTATTTTTTTGGTTACTTTAAACATTACATTAAAAAATAAAAATAAAAAGCCAATGGCTTATATACAGCTTTGGCAAAAATTAAGAGACCACCAAACCCTGTCATGGGCAGCCCAATCTCCAGACCTGAACCCCATTGAAAACCTCTGGAATGTAATCAAGAGGATGATGGATAGTCACAAGCCATCAAACAAAGAAGAACTGCTTACATTTTTGCGCCAGAAACAGTATGAAAAACTGGTGGAAAGCATGCCAAGACGCATGAAAACTAAACTAAACTGACTAAAGATCATGGTTATTCCGCAAAATATTGATTTCTGAACTCTTCCTGAGTTAAAACATTAGTATTGTTGTTTCTAAATGATTATGAACTTGTTTTCTTTGCATTATTTGAGGTCTGAAAGCTCTGGGTTTTTTTTTTATTTGACCATTTTTCATTTTCAGAAAAAAAAATACAAAATGTATTGCTTGGAAATGCGGAGACATGTTGTCAGAAGTTTATAGAGTAAAAGAACAATTTACATTTTACTCAAAAATATACCTATAAACAGAAAAATCCGACAAACCGAACATTTTGCTGTGGTCACTTAATTTTTGCCAGAGCTGTAGTATATCTTATAACTTGTTAATTTTCCTGCATCTGAGTGATGCTTTTCACTGAATTTGTAGTTATAATATTATTTCGTTCTTGGTGTTGCTTTAGCCTGGATGTGCTCAGTAAAGACTTTCTCATCCTTGGAGAATTATATGTAAATTTTGCAACAAGTTAGGATTTGTACTAAAGCAGTTCTAAGAAATTGCAAAACTCTGCTTCCCTAAGGAGAAAATTATGTAGACGATTGAATTCTGCAGTTACATTATCAGTCTCACAGCAAGAAACAAACCATTTGTCATTATGTAACTGGAAAAGGTAATAGTCTGGCACATTGGAGCAGACACTCTTCAAGCTCTGTATAAATTGTTGGTACTAAGTGTAACCAGAAAAACAAGGGTGAGGCAGTGATACATACCCTGCAAGATGTCTCCATTTGCATGCTGCGCAGAAAATGTGTCTGCACCGACCACTACATTTGGCAAGAGCAGACCCTTTACAATTTTGTTTGGCAAAAGTCAAGTATCCTACCATGATAGAATCTAATTAAATCTAATTAAAGATGTTCTACATGGGAGCTGTGAAAACGCTATGTAGTGACTTCTACCATGTGCCACCAGCCAGAATTTAACATTGTTTACTTTAGCTCCATGTGCTGAGCTTGTAGGCTCCTTTTTTAGGCTAGGCCCCTGACAGTAGCACCTCCTTCACTGTAATGATGGTGGTTCTGTCCTTGGCTGACCTTTGTGAACATCTATAAACACCAAAGCTGTGAACACTATAAATTTGGACATCTTTTTTTATCTAAATGAAAGCATTGTTGGCTAAAAATAATTTTTACAATAACATTTTCAAAAAACTGTAAGGAGATGAACATATTTCCCTGTTCCACCTTGAAGACATCAGTGCTGTGTGTAATGTAAAGTGTAGTTTGTATAATGTCATGCTTTATGGTGATGTGAAGTGTGGATTGTGGTGTATTGTAATGTTTTGCACTGTGCTGTTGGAAACCTGAGTTCTGCCCAGCAACAGACAGTGAGTAGGGTAAAACCTATTTAATTGTTGGGACTAGCCCAGAGAGGGAGGAGCTATGTAGCAGGATCAGAGAGTACTTCCTGGTAGTGACTATGACAGGACCTACAACAGACGTTTGGTCTGAGTGCTCAGCAGAGCCGCGTGCAGTGAGTGTTTTCTGGCAAGAGAGAAAGGAGATCGAAATGTATGTAGCCGTGTGTGAGCTGCTACTTCTCCACACCCTGGCACTCCACAAATAAACAGTGTCCCAGTTCATCAGTGTTGTGCTGTGTACAATACAGTGTTCTCACTTTCAGGTCGGAGGCCTCCGCTGCATCCACGTCCTTTGGACTAGCGATCCACCTGCGGCTATTAACCTGTTAAATGCCAGTGTCAATCTATAACAGTGGCATTTAACTTGCGCTTACCACAAGCGCCCCGGCTATCCCGCCCATTGGAGACCCCATCACGTGATCGCAAGTCACCGATGGGTTGGCATGACAACCAAATGTCTCCAGAAGACCTCTATGATTGTCCTCGCCGGATTGCTATGAGCGCCACCCCATGGTCGGCGTCCATAGCAAGTGAGCATTTCTGCTAGACACAAGCGATCTGGTCATAGCCTGCGTAGAAGAGGCTATCTGACAACTACAGATTCTAGTCTCCCATGGAGACTATTGAAGCATGCAAAAAGTATTTTTTTTAAATAAACGTTTAAATCACTTCCATTCAAAATAAAACAATACAAAAAATCAAACCTACACATATTTGGTATCGCCGCATTCAGAAAATCGCCCGATCTATCAATATAAAAAAGAACTTACCCGATCGCTTAACAGCGTAACGAGAAAAAAATTAAAAACATCAGAATTAGGTTTTTTGGTTGCCGCAACATTGCAATAAAATGCAATAACGGGTGATTAAAAGATTGTATCTACACCAAATTCCCCTGTCTACATTGTGCTCAGTGTAGCAATGTTCAAAAGGGGAACACTTTCCAACATCCACGATCAGGCAAAAGCTTCCATATTAGCGAATACTATACCTGTGAAACATCTTTTGTCGTGTATTTGATTAAGTGTCCCTGCAGTCTACTCTACATTGGAGAGACCACACAGTCCGTACGGGATAGAATTTCTAAACACAAATCAGCAATCCGTTGTAAAAATCTACTTCTCCCCATTCCCAATCACTTCCACTTGCAAGGACATTCTATCTCTCAGTTTAAATTTCAGGTCATCGATTCTGTACCCCCACCCAGACGAGGGGGTGACAGGATCCTCTTACTAAAAAAAAGCGAGGCTTATTGGATTTATACCTTGGAGACACTCACTCCAAAGGGTCTCAACTGAGAGTATGACCTTTTGGCATTTGTATAAATCATTAATAATTGTGTTATGCCATTTATGTATTCATGATGACTAATACTGCCCCTTCTGTTTTCCTAGAGTCATCTATATTGACTTCCGGACACAGTCTGTCATGAGCAGTCACTTATCTCTCTAAATAATACACCATCGTCTTCACCTCACTTTGGATTTCCTTACAAGCCTGATCCCACCTCATCACATCCTATATAGTATGGTAAAAGTACATCTACACAAATACCTGGGAACCTTCATTTAATTTATTTATTTTTCCAACAGCAGTAGTCTCTATGTGTCCTCCTTCATTACCTTTCTAGGGATGTTAGTCCCTGCATATTAATAGCACGCAGGCCCTTTCGCATTAGTGGTTAGATAGTGCTGCTCTACCTGTTAAACAGGGATGGAACACAAGTTTGCATTGTTGGAATGCACAGCCATATTGATTACATCACTTCCGGTACCAGAATACAGTGGAGGAACGTAAGTCTGTCCAATGAGACGCAGGACGACTTCCACCCACGTCACGTCCGGCTTACAACCCTGACACGCTGTTTAGAACGGCGACTAGATCACCCGCCCCTTTCTCCTTAGTTATAACTGGGCACCTTAGCTACATGCCCCAGATCAACTGTGGACACGGCGTCTGCAGCATCGCATTTCAGGTAAAGAAACTTCTCTTGGATCATCAGGGACATCTCCCCAGATAGATGGTACTATATTTGTGATCCTTTTTCCTAGGCTGCGTTGATTGAAGATCAAGATTGAACTTGCTGCAAACATAGCACCAATGGGTATGTTCTTAACCCTCTCTATACCGCTCACATGGTTTATAGGGACCTGCCCATCACAAGAACCTTTTTTCATTATATTCTAGGTATTTACCCTGACAATAGTATTCCACCTGTTGGATATAACTATTCACTGCACTATAACTCGAAGTACGGTATGACATACCTCACAGTGTCTATCATTAACTAAGACTGTGCCTTGATCTATTTCTTCTTTACATGCAAATTTATCTTTTATTATACTGTCATGAAATGTTTGTACAGTATATACTTTAGTTGCGTTATTCCCTTGTTTTGAGTGTTATGTTATATTATCATGTATTCCTACAGTAACTGATGACGGCCGTCTTATGTCGCCGAAACGTTTTGTTGTACCTGATCATATTACTGCCTGGGATTGAATAAATCACTTGCATATTACTAAGTTGAGTGCCAGGTTCTTTATATATATATCACTACAGTTTGTGAACCTACCTTGGCACCACTACACTGCTGTGCGCACGTTTACCTTTATATGAACTCATAATGACCTGGGAAATCATAATGGTAGGTCAGTTTTAGCATTTAGTGAACCTAAGAAAAACCCCAATAAACAACTGTGGAATTGCAGTTTTTTGCAATTTCACCGTACTTGGAATTTTTTTTCCCGGTTTCCAGTACTGGATATGTTAAATCCAATGGTTCCAGTCAAAAGTACAACTTGTCCCGCAAAAAAACAAGCCCTCACATGGCCATTTTCAAAGAAAAAACAAAAAGTTATGGCTCTGGGAAGAAGGGGAGCAAAAAACAAAACCGCAAAAACGAAAATACCTCCTGTCATGAAGGGGTTAATCTATCTGTAACTACTCTGAATCATAAAGTTCCTATCCATCACTACCTAAATAATAACTTATATCCTATTCTTTCTCTAAACCTGAGCTGAGTGTACCAGGATACCTGAGGCATTACCAGTACAGTACCCACACAGCAGCATCAGTACTTACAGCATTCTATGCATTTGACCTTATACCATAAAAACACAATACAAACACATATTAGTAGGGTTGAGCGAAACGGATCGGACAAATTCAAAAATCGCCGACTTTCGGCAAAGTCGGGTTTCATGAAACCCGACCCGATCCTAGTGTGGGATCAACCATGAGGTCGCCGATCTGCGCGCAAAAGTCGCGTTTAATATGACGCTTTCAGTGCCATTTTTCAGCCAATGAAGGAGGACGCAGAGTGTGGGCAGAGTGATGACATAGGTCTCGGTCCCCACCATCTTAGAGAAGGGCATGACAGTGATTGGCTTGCTTTCTGTGGCATCACAGGGGCTATAAAGGGGCGTGCACTGTTATGATCCGGTGACCTAGGAGCCACATGAGAGACTTTCTCAGGAGTAAGTGGTATCTGTACTGACCGCAAACCCTAAACTGACACCGCAACTAGAAGTAGCCGTGGGGTGTGCCTAACACATCCTAGACACCTCGACACAGCCGGAGGACTAAATACCCCTATAGGTGGAAATGGGAATTCTATCTTGCCTCAGAGCAGAAACCCCAAAGGATAGGCAGCCCCCCACAAATATTGACTGTGAGTATAAGAGGAAAGACACACGCAGGCAGAAAAACAGAATTTAGCAAAAGAGGCACTTCTAGCTAAATAGAAAAGGATAGGACAGAATTCTAAGCGGTCAGTATTAAAATCCTAAAAATATCCACAGCAGAAAATACAAATATACTACATCTAACTAAAGACATAGCAAGTATATCTGCAACTCCTGAGAATCCAGCATGACTGAAAAATCCAAACAAAGTCTAAGCTGGACAAAAACACAATGAATTGCACTGAATTACAAAGCACACTGCATGTGTGCACAGAGACAAAAAACCAGACACTTATCTTAGCTGAATTGGCAGCAGAGCATGAGGAACCAGAGAGAGATGCAATCCTGTTGTGAATTAGACTTTTTTGGCTCCCTCTTGTGGTCACTAGTGATATGACTCTGGGATTGTCTTTCCTCAGTTTGGCACCCACCTGGGTCGTTAGTCCAGGGGTGTTGCTATATAAACTTCCTGGATTCTCAGTCCAGTGCCTGGCATCGTTGTAATCAGTTCCTTTCTGTTTGCTCCTGTCTGCTGGTCCTGGTTCTTGCAAAATTAAGCTAAGTCCTGCTTCCTTGTTTTTTGGTTATTTGCATTGCTCTTATTTTTTGTCCAGCTTGTACTAAATGTGATTCCTGATTTTGCTGGAAACTCTAGGGGGCTGGTGTTCTCCCCCCGGGCCGTTAGACGGTTCGGGGGTTCTTGAATATCCAGCGTGGAAATTTTGATAGGGTTTTTGCTGACCGTATAAGTCATCTTACTATATTCTGCTATTAGTCAGTGGGCCTCTCTTTGCTAAATATCTAGTTCATTCTTACGTTTGTCTTTTCTCCTTACCTCACCGTTATTATTTGTTGGGGGCTTGTATCCAACTTTTGGGGTCTTTTCTCTGGAGACAAGAAAGGTCTATCTTTTCCCTTCTAGGGTTAGTTAGTTCTCCGGCTGGCGCGAGACGTCTAGAACCAACGTAGGCACGTTCCCCGGCTGCTGCTATTTGTGGTGCTAGGATTAGATATACGGTCAGCCCAGTTACCACTGCCCTATGAGCTGTTTTTTTGTGTTTGCAGACTTGGTATGTACTTTTGAGACCCTCTGCCATTGGGGTCATAACAGTATGCCAGGCCAAAGTTGAATGTTTAATGCATTGCAAAAGTGGGATTGCAAGAAAGGAAAGTCTGAGGTTTTTTTTTTTTTTTCCTCTCTTTTTTCCTCCCCTTTACCTCTGAGTGGCTTGTGCTTGCTGCAGACATGAATGTCCAGACTTTGATTACAAGTGTGGATCAGCTTGCTGCTCGTGTGCAGGGCATACAAGATTTTGTTACCAGTAGTCCAATGTCTGAACCTAAAATACCTATTCCTGAACTGTTCTCTGGAGACCGATTTAAGTTTAGGAATTTCAGGAATAATTGTAAATTGTTTCTATCTCTGAGACCCCGTTCATCTGGAGACTCAGCTCAGCAAGTTAAAATTGTTATCTCTTTCTTACGGGGCGACCCTCAGGATTGGGCCTTCTCGCTAGCGCCAGGAGATCCGGCATTGGCAAATATTGATGCGTTTTTTCTGGCGCTCGGATTGCTTTACGAGGAACCCAATCTTGAAATTCAGGCAGAAAAAGCCTTGCTGGCTATTTCTCAGGGTCAGGATGAAGCTGAAGTGTATTGCCAAAAATTTCGGAAATGGTCCGTGCTTACTCAGTGGAATGAGTGTACTCTGGCCGCAAATTTCAGAAATGGCCTTTCTGAAGCCATTAAGAATGTGATGGTGGGTTTCTCCATTCCTACAAGTCTGAGTGATTCCATGGCGCTGGCTATTCAAATTGACCGGCGTTTGCGGGAGCGCAAAGCCGCGAATCCTCTGGTGGTGTTGTCTGAACAAACACCTGATTTAATGCAATGTGGTAGAATTCAGACTAGAAATGAACGGAAAAATCATAGACGTCAGAATGGGTTGTGTTTTTACTGTGGTGATTCTACACGTTATATCAGCATGCTCTAAACGCCTAACTAGGGTTGTTAATCCTGTCGCCATTGGTAATTTGCAACCTAAATTTATTTTGTCTGTAACTTTAATTTGCTCATTGTCCTCCTACCCTGTTATGGCATTTGTGGATTCAGGTGCTGCCCTGAGTCTTATGGATCTGTCATTTGCCAAGCGCTGTGGTTTTGTTCTTGAGCCGTTGGTAAATCCTATCCCTCTTAGAGGTATTGATGCTACGCCATTGGTGGAAAATAAACCGCAGTTTTGGACACAGGTTACCATGTGCATGACTCCTGAACATCGGGAGGTGATTCGTTTTCTTGTTCTGCATAAAATGCATGATTTGGTCGTTTTGGGTCTGCCATGGTTACAGACCCATAATCCAGTCTTGGATTGGAAGGCAATGTCTGTGTCAAGTTGGGGCTGTCAGGGAATTCATGGTGATTCCCCGCCGGTGTCTATTGCTTCCTCTACTCCTTCGGAAGTTCCTGAGTATTTGTCTGATTATCAGGATGTATTCAGCGAGTCCAGGTCCAGTGCTCTTCCTCCTCATAGGGACTGTGACTGCGCTATAGATTTGATTCCAGGTAGTAAATTTCCTAAGGGACGATTATTTAATCTGTCTGTACCTGAGCATACCGCAATGCGTTCGTATATCAAGGAATCTCTGGAGAAGGGGCATATCCGTCCATCCTCTTCCCCTCTTGGTGCGGGATTCTTTTTTGTGGCCAAGAAGGACGGATCTTTGAGACCTTGTATTGACTATCGGCTTCTGAATAAAATCACTGTTAAATTTCAGTATCCTTTGCCTCTGTTGTCGGACTTGTTTGCCCGGATTAAAGATGCCAAGTGGTTCACCAAGATAGATCTTCGTGGTGCATACAACCTTGTGCGCATTAAGCAAGGAGATGAATGGAAAACTGCATTTAATACGCCCGAAGGTCATTTTGAGTACTTGGTGATGCCTTTTGGGCTCTCTAATGCTCCTTCAGTGTTTCAGTCCTTTATGCATGATATTTTCCGGAAGTATCTGGATAAATTTATGATTGTTTATCTGGATGATATTCTGTTTTTTTCTGATGATTGGGACTCGCATGTAGAGCAGGTCAGGATGGTGTTTCAGGTTTTGCGTGAGAATGCTTTGTTTGTTAAGGGCTCAAAGTGTCTCTTTGGAGTACAGAAGGTTCCCTTTTTGGGTTTTATTTTTTCCCCTTCTGCGGTGGAGATGGACCCAGTCAAGGTCCAAGCTATTCATGATTGGACTCAACCCACGTCAGTTAAGAGTCTTCAGAAGTTCTTGGGTTTTGCTAACTTCTACCGTCGTTTTATCGCTAATTTTTCTAGCGTTGTTAAACCTTTGACGGATATGACCAAGAAAGGTTCTGATGTTGCTAACTGGGCTCCTGCAGCCGTGGAAGCTTTCCAAGAGTTGAAGCGCCGGTTTACTTCGGCGCCTGTTTTATGCCAGCTTGATGTCTCACTTCCCTTTCAGGTTGAAGTGGATGCTTCTGAGATTGGGGCAGGGGCCGTTTTGTCGCAGAGAGGCCCTGGTTGCTCTGTAATGAGACCATGTGCTTTTTTCTCTAGGAAGTTTTCGCCTGCTGAGCGGAATTATGATGTTGGCAATCGGGAGTTGTTGGCCATGAAGTGGGCATTTGAGGAGTGGTGTCATTGGCTCGAGGGTGCTAAGCATCGTGTGGTGGTCTTGACTGATCACAAAAATCTGATGTATCTCAAGTCTGCTAAACGCCTGAATCCTAGACAGGCCCGCTGGTCATTGTTTTTCTCCCGTTTTGACTTTGTGGTCTCGTATTTACCAGGTTCAAAGAATGTGAAGGCTGATTCTCTTTCAAGGAGCTTTGTGCCTGACTCTTCTGGAGTCGCAGAACCAGTTGGTATTCTCAAAGAGGGAGTTATCTTGTCAGCCATTTCTCCGGATTTGCGACGTGTGTTGCAGAGATTTCAGGCTGGTAGACCTGACTCTTGTCCACCTGACAGACTGTTTGTTCCTGATAAGTGGACCAGCAGAGTCATTTCCGAGGTTCATTCCTCGGTGTTGGCAGGGCATCCGGGAATTTTTGGCACCAGAGATCTGGTGGCTAGGTCCTTTTGGTGGCCTTCCTTGTCACGGGATGTGCGGTCATTTGTGCAGTCCTGTGGGACTTGTGCTCGAGCAAAGCCTTGCTGTTCTCATGCCAGCGGGTTGCTCTTGCCTGTGCCTGTCCCGAAGAGGCCTTGGACACACATTTCCATGGATTTCATTTCAGATCTTCCGGTGTCTCAGGGCATGTCTGTCATCTGGGTGGTATGTGATCGCTTTTCCAAGATGGTCCATTTGGTATCTTTGCCTAAGCTGCCTTCCTCTTCCGATCTGGTTCCTTTGTTCTTTCAGAATGTGGTTCGTTTACACGGCATTCCTGAGAATATTGTGTCTGACAGAGGATCCCAGTTTGTTTCCAGGTTCTGGCGATCCTTTTGTGCTAAGATGGGTATTGATTTGTCGTTTTCGTCTGCCTTTCATCCTCAGACTAATGGACAAACGGAGCGAACTAATCAGACTCTGGAGGCTTATTTGAGGTGTTTTGTTTCTGCAGATCAGGATGATTGGGTGACCTTCTTGCCATTGGCTGAGTTTGCCCTTAATAATCGGGCTAGTTCCGCTACTTTGGTTTCGGCATTTTTTTGCAACTCTGGTTTCCATCCTCGTTTTTCCTCGGGACATGTGGAGCCTTCTGACTGTCCTGGGGTAGATTCCGTGGTGGATAGGTTGCAGCAGATCTGGAATCATGTGGTGGACAACTTAAAGTTGTCACAGGAGAAGGCTCAGCGTTTTGCCAACCGCCGCCGCGGTGTGGGTCCCCGACTTCGTGTTGGGGATTTGGTATGGCTGTCTTCTCGATTTGTTCCTATGAAGGTCTCCTCTCCTAAATTTAAGCCTCGCTTCATCGGTCCTTACAAGATATTGGAAATCCTTAATCCTGTGTCCTTTCGATTGGATCTTCCGGTGTCGTTTGCCATTCACAACGTGTTCCATAGGTCTTTGTTGCGGCGGTACGTTGTACCTGTGGTTCCTTCTGTTGAGCCTCCTGCTCCGGTGTTGGTTGAGGGCGAGTTGGAGTACGTGGTGGAGAAGATCTTGGATTCTCGTCTCTCCAGGCGGAGGCTTCAGTATCTGGTCAAGTGGAAGGGCTATGGTCAGGAGGATAATTCCTGGGTGGTTGCCTCTGATGTGCATGCGGCCGATTTAGTTCGTGCCTTTCACGCTGCTCATCCTGATCGCCCTGGTGGTCTTGGTGAGGGTTCGGTGACCCCTCCTTAAAGGGGGGGTACTGTTGTGAATTAGACTTTTTTGGCTCCCTCTTGTGGTCACTAGTGATATGACTCTGGGATTGTCTTTCCTCAGTTTGGCACCCACCTGGGTCGTTAGTCCAGGGGTGTTGCTATATAAACTTCCTGGATTCTCAGTCCAGTGCCTGGCATCGTTGTAATCAGTTCCTTTCTGTTTGCTCCTGTCTGCTGGTCCTGGTTCTTGCAAAATTAAGCTAAGTCCTGCTTCCTTGTTTTTTGGTTATTTGCATTGCTCTTATTTTTTGTCCAGCTTGTACTAAATGTGATTTCTGATTTTGCTGGAAGCTCTAGGGGGCTGGTGTTCTCCCCCCGGGCCGTTAGACGGTTCGGGGGTTCTTGAATATCCAGCGTGGAAATTTTGATAGGGTTTTTGCTGACCGTATAAGTCATCTTACTATATTCTGCTATTAGTTAGTGGGCCTCTCTTTGCTAAATATCTAGTTCATTCTTACATTTGTCTTTTCTCCTTACCTCACCGTTATTATTTGTTGGGGGCTTGTATCCAACTTTTGGGGTCTTTTCTCTGGAGGCAAGAAAGGTCTATCTTTTCCCTTCTAGGGTTAGTTAGTTCTCCGGCTGGCGCGAGACGTCTAGAACCAACGTAGGCACGTTCCCCGGCTGCTGCTATTTGTGGTGCTAGGATTAGATATACGGTCAGCCCAGTTACCACTGCCCTATGAGCTGGTTTTTTGTGTTTGCAGACTTGGTATGTACTTTTGAGACCCTCTGCCATTGGGGTCATAACACAATCCCTCCAAGAACAATGGACAACTGGCCAGGAGTAATGGATCCTGCACACCTAAATACCTAGTAGAGCTGCCATCAGCAGAAACACCTGCCCTGGATTACAACCCCAAGACAACTGCACTACCACTAACAACCACCGGAGGGAACCCAAGAGCAGAATTCACAACAGTGTACGCCGACCGCCATCTTACTTCTGCCGATCTTAGCATAGGGAGAGGTTGCTGCAGCTTCATCAGAAGAAGGGATATAGTTAGGGAGGGAAGATTAACCCCCAAACTGCTTGTGCTGTAGCGATTTCCACTGTCCAACACCACCTTTGTTTTGCAGGGACAGTGGAGGCTATATTTTTGTGCATCAGCTCTGTAGCTTATTAGGCTGCCTTATAAGGCTCCCTGATAGCTGCATTGCTGTTTGCATGCTGCTGTGCAAACCAACTGCTTTTTTAAAAGCAAAAATCCTGTTGCTCTTTTCTGCACAGTTATCTTGTTTATTTGTCCACAGTGCACTTTTGTGTGCAGCAGTCCTTTTTATTGCTGCCATACTTGTCCTGAGATCATTGTAGGGAGATTGAAATTGTACTACAGTCCTTGTATTTTTTCATATATCTTCCAGCCACTTTCTGACACTTACATTGTGTTGTTTTATGCACAGGGCCTGAGTTTTGGTTCAGTCTCCCCCAAAAAAAGTGAGATTCAAATTCTCAAAGTGGATATACTTCAGTCCTGTTAGTTTGTCGTATATCAGCCAGCCACTTTCTGCCACTTAGATTGCGTTGTTATATACACTGGGCCTGAGTTTTGGTTCAGTCTCCCCCCAAAAAAAAGTGAGATTCAAATTCTCACAAAGTGGATATACTTCAGTCCTGTTAGTTTGTCGTATATCAGCCAGCCACTTTCTGCAACTTACTTTGTGTTGTTTTATGCACAGGATCTGAGTTTTGGTTCAGTCTCCCCCCCATAAAAGGGAGATTTAAATTCTCAACAAGTTTATATACACCTTTTACCTTGTTTTACAGTACCATATAACGGTTGTTATTTTGGTTAGATTTTCCAAAAATGAGGAAGCCTGGTGGAAGAGCCCGTGGGCGGTGGTTGCCAGCTGGTACTGATGGTGGTGGTGGTGGTGCATCTGGTGGCAGTGGCAAAAGCACAATAGCACCTAAGGCTGGAGGTGTTGAGCAAGCGCCATCGTCTGGCTACACAAGGCCTCGAAGGCTCCCTTATCTCCCTTATTTGCAGCTGCTGAATGTCCACCATAGGCCATTTTTATGCCTCCCTAAATGGGCTGCCTCCCCGCACAGGGCCGAGGTCACCACCTGGCGCAAGCACCCGTGCGAGTGCTGTTTTCCTGGACAGATGGGTGGGCGACGGCACTGGCACAGGGTCCCACATAGTACAATGAAGTATCTCTGACGGTGGTGGTGCACAACCAACGTCAGACACACCATCGTAATATGAGGGGCCCTGTGCCAGTACCGCCGCCAACGAGAGAGTGTTCCCCCCCAGCTCGAACAGTGCTCTACCACTTGCAATACTTACCTCTCCCTGCTCCACCACTGTGTAGTCTGTGCTGTTAAATCCTTCAATGGCACTGCCAATACAAATTTGTTGAAATCATAGATGATAGTTAAAATATACAGGGACCTGGCCTTCATTTAGACCAGTTAATACTTTGCACCTACTACCACTGTCTGCTACTCAGCAGAGGAGCCCACCCCTGTACCTAGCTATGCCACCTGTTTATTTATGAACAATTTTTTGGCAGACATTTAGCCCACTTTATTATTTGGGCCTACTAACTGTGTCTGCCACTCATTACAGTTTTCCTCCACTGAACAAAGCAATGCCGCCTGTTTAGTCCTGTTACCACATTTGAACTGCATTTAGCCTACTTTATTATTTTGGCCTACTAACTGTGTCTGCCACTCATTACAGTTGTCCTCCACTGAACAAAGCAATGCCGCCTGTTTAGTCCTGTTACCAATTTTGAACTGCATTTAGCCTACTTTATTATTTGGACCTATATCTGTGTTTCCTCCTCATCCTGCCCATTGCCCAGCCACTGCTAGATGAGTCTGCTGGTACATTGACCCAGACCACTACATTCCCCTTGCACTCTACACAGCCAGAATCTGACCCTGCTGAAAGTCAGGTTCCCCTTCCCGCATACTATACCACCTTATACGGGGACAGAGAGGAAGGTGCAGATGAAAGTGCAGGTTCCTTCATCAGGTGGGGGGCATACTCGTTGGCGACGTCACTGGCACAGCACCCTTCATAGTACGCAAAAGTGTCTCTGCCAATGGGAGGCGACACCCGCCATCAAACACACCGCCGTACTATGAGGGGCCCTGTGCCAGTGCCAATGCCAACGAGTGGCCCCCCCCGCTTGCTCAGGATCACAGCACTTGCAAAGTTGAAATACTTACCTCTCCCTGCTCCACCGCCGTGACGTATTCCGCGTTTCCTGGGCCCACGAAAATCTTGAGCCAGCCCTACCCCCCACAACTTTAGCCAAATGACCCCCAGTTTTCAATGCCTAACTATTATTATAAAGTAAATTAAGATTGACAAGCTTAAGTAATAAGAATTGATGTTTTTGGCATTAAAATGGGCACTGTAGGTGTTTTCCTGTCCTCCACTCACTGCCAACTTTGATTCCCCATTGACTTGCATTGGGTTTCGTGTTTCAGTCGGCCTCCGACTTTTCGCAATAATCAGCCGATTTCACCCGACCCGACTTTTGACAAAGTCGGGTTTCGCGAAACCCAACTCGATCCGAAAAAAGTAAAAGTCGCTCAACTCTACATATTAGTATTCACTCTACTATTGCTGTAATGAAGAACTATTTGAGGAGTTCTATACCCGCTATCCTGTGTACATGTACATGGTGTACTGGTGGTCTCCTTTCATGAACTGGTTAACATCTGGTCCTGACAAACCAGCGTTATCGGTAAATGTTATATTTGTGGTGTTGTGCATTGGTGTTTTTCAAGTTTTCGGATGGTCAAGGATGACGAAAAATATATTAATTTGTTTAACAAAGTGCCACCTTAAGGGGTATTCTCAGGTTGTCTTTTAAGTAGTTCACAGCTATGCAGTGTCTCCTTACTTCCTGGTAGCTTGGGGGGCAGCTGCTACTCCATGAGTGACAGTTCTTGTGAGCAGTTTTATTTTGCCACTAGTAATTAGCGGTGTTTGTTCTGACTACACTGTTGTCGCTATATTTACTTGTAGAGATAACTGGGTATTTGAACAAGCACACAGCTCAGGAAAGTGAGAGCTGTGATTAGGAGAACTGCAGTGGAATCTGACAATGCAAGTTAGGGTTAGGTGATTGTAATTCTATAGGACTATTAAGAGCTCTGTCAGGAGCTGAGAGAGGAAGGAGGATGGAGGTGAGCAGCAAACTGCTGTACAGAAAACAATTGGATGGACAGAGCTGACTAGTATCAAGTGAATTAAAAAGGAGCAGCTTCCAATCTGGGTGATAAGTTGAAAAATTCTTTAATCCGCCATCACACAACATTTCGAACAGTGGTGGTCTTTATCAAGTACACATTACACTGGTCTACAAAAAAAAAAAAATTCTGGCATGGACTTTAAGAACAGTTTTAGACTAATTTGAGGGTTCTGAATTCAAATCTGATCTTATAATTTCTCTATCACATCACGTTTTTGCGCTACAGGTATATAGCCCATTTTCAAGAATTCCATGATAAATATAAGTAGTGTATGAAAAGTGCCAGTTTATACGGTTCACTAAGGTAGATTTAGTTTTCATTTAGTCTCCCAATAAATGTGAGAATATCTTTGTTTTCTTTGAACATGCATAATTCCCATTTGTTATGATAATACCCTTGTTTTCTGTGCTACTGGGACAGCAGAGCTACAGCAGAGCATTGGGTGAAAACTGAATGGCCTCAGCGACATAGTTTGGCATCTGGTGAAAAGTATGTCATCCATGATCCTCTAGTGGATAGGAAGGACATTGTCTTTCCTCCCTTACACATAAAACTTGGATTGATGAAGCAGTTCGTCAAAGCTCTCAATCACAGTGGAGAATGCTTTAACTATATATGTGCAACTTTTCCTGGTCTTATTGAAGAGAAGAAAAAGACTGGAATGAGAGACCCAAATTTTATCACATCAATGAATGAGACAGAAGAAAGAGCTTGGAATGCATTTTGTAATGTGGTGCAGAATTTTCTAGGGAATAAGAAAGCAGACAACTATGAAGAGATTGTGGAAGAGATACTAATGAGTCTGCAAAATCTTGTATGTAGAATGAGTATCAAGATTCACTATTTACACAGACATTTGGACAGAGAACCTTGGGGATGTGAGCGAGGAACAAGGGGAGCGTTTTCATCAGGACATTAAAACAATAGAACACGAAAATTGAACTGCATTACTGCACTAGAAATATGAAAAATGAGAGCGTTTAGCGCATAAAAATGGCCAATTTTATGTGTACCTGGTAGCCACTTTACGGCATCTCTCTTATACCAGGTCCTACGCTTTCTTTTCCTCGCTGAGAATAAACGTCTCCATCTGAATGGATACCTATGAAAACCTCTTCTTAGACTAACATTCTCTCTCTCTGTGGAGGGGTATTGGACCTATTGCAATTAAAACACCTGTGGCTAGGAGGCGGAGTGCTCGGTCAGAAGGCTAAATAATACATTTGAAAAAACTGACCGTCACATCCAAACATAGACTAAGTGTGAACAGGTGCTGAACCTAGAGTCACCAACTCTTATACAGTCAAGCAAATAAGGCAGCACACTGCAGCGCTGAAACATGCAAACATGAAACACGAAAATTGAACTGCATTACTGCACTAGAAATATGAAAAATGAGAGCATTTAGCGCATAAAAATGGCCAATTTTATGTGTAACTGGTAGCCACTTTACGGCATCTCTCTTATACCAGGTCCTACGCTTTCCTGTCCTCGCTGAGAATAAACATCTCCATCTGAATGGGTACCTATGAAAACCTCTTCTTAGACTAACATTCTCTCTCTCTGTGGAGGGTTATTGGACCTGTTGCAATTAAAACACCTGTGGATAGGAGGCCGAGTGCTCGGTCAGAAGGCTAAATAATACATTTGAAAAAAGAGAGATGCCGTAAAGTGGCTACCAGGTACACATAAAATTGGCCATTTTTATGCGCTAAACGCTCTAATTTTTCATATTTCTAGTGCAGTAATGCAGTTCAATTTTTGTGTTTCATGTTTGCATGTTTCAGCGCTGCAGTGTGCTGCCTTATTTGCTTGACTGTATAAGAGTTGGTGACTCTAGGTTCAGCACCTGTTCACACTTAGTCTATGTTTGGATGTCATGGTCAGTTTTTTCAAATGAATTAAAACAATAGAAGCATGGTATCAAGGCCGGTGGGACTCGCATATGATGGCTGACTATTGCTGGAGCTTGATGAGAGACAACCCAGAAGCTGTACATCACAGATCAGCCAAGAAAAGAAAGTTCAAATAACTGCCATTTGCCATTCATCTGTGTGCCATATATATGTGTTTTTATATTTTGTAGTTTAATTCTGTAAGTATATTTGATTTGCTGTACATAGACTTTGTAATCTTTGTTATTCCTTGATTAAAAATATACAATGTAGTATCGAAAATCATGTGTTTTTATCATAAAACATTAGATAGGCGTAATTTTCATCAAAAAATTGAAAATCTCGAAATCCTGATGTGATAGCCAAAAGCGGAGTTCATATTCGTAATCAGCAGCCAAAATTGACTTAAAATATGTTTTAAAACCTTTTGCCAGAAAAATTGCGTTGACCAGTGTTATCTGAAATGGCAGCCTTATATAGTGTTGAAATACATACGCACCAATCACCAATAAGGTCCTGCCCACCTCTATTATATACATGTTATGCAAAGCATTATCACACATGATCCCTACAAAATTTATTAACAGACAAACACAGTGCAGTCTATTTAACATAGTCATTATAATTAACAGAATAAAATAATATAATATTAAAACTTATGAAACCCACTATAGTGGTCCACCAATTATTGTAAGGCATAATCATTTTCCCGATTCATGAAACACATAAAAAAATTAGCACAGGCCAATAGAATCCATCTTATCAAATTACACCAAAAAAGGTTATGCACCAGAAAATTGGTGCAGATGGAAGAAACACTCACAGCATCAGCACACACTGTCCTGTCCCCAGCCATTAGGCGCCACGCATGCACAACAGCCCTGCATCACTGGGGCAAGACCACATGACAGTGTCATGTGGTCGACCCCCAGGACACTGGGCCAAGTGCACAAAACAGAAACAAAGTCCCCACTGATTCACGTGTGCACAACAATGCACAACAAACTGCCCAGCATCCCTGGAACAGGACCACATGACCAAGTCATGTGGCCAAATCCACAGGGCACCAGACCAGGAACGCAGGCGCAGTCGGCACATAATCCAGAAATCTCCGAAGACATATACAAAGCCATTTCTATGGCAACCTAAATACAGTTCAGTGAAAGAGATATGAATGGTTGATGGTGCTGGTGCATAAATTAGGCGGTTCAAAACACCATATACAATTGCCCAATAATACACAGATGGTAAAAACATTCACTATTTTATTATGGTTCAATACAAATAGGTCTGCAACACGGGGGGGAGGGGAAAAAAGAGAGAGGGGAGGAAAACAGACAGAGGGTATGGGGAGTAATCTTGAATTGACATATTAATAATAAATGAGTCTTCTGAAATTCCAATCCCCATATCCTCTGGACCTCCCCAAAGTCAAATCCCTGTAAAAGTAGGTTAGAGTAAATTTCAATTTGGGAAAAACCTGCTTAAGTTCTGTCTGAAATGTATGGAGATCAGCTAATTCCCCTAACAATATGACAAAAATGTCATATGCAGCACCACCAGGCTCAGACATGGCGCCAGAAGGTGGAACTGTACACATACTGGTCCTCAATACTACCATATAGATGTTAGCATAGGTGGGGGCCACATTAGACCCCATGGTGGTACCACGTAACTACAAGTAGTAATCATCCCCAAATACTAGTATGTCAGGAGTTATCTCCTCTCCTGGAATATAGCTCCTGCACACTCTTAGCCAGGATCTGAATGATATGAAGGACAAAAGATCTCCCAGCAGGAAAATGACAGCTGATAGACACAGCAAGTAATTTTCAAACTTGCTTATTTTCATACTGTCTAATAAGCTCTCTTGCATTGTAAATTAATATCCATACTAGCTAACTGGGTTTAGCTGCATATACTCAAGTATATGTCAGGTATCTGATATTTTCTCTCATTGTAAGACAAAACAACTGCTAAGAAGTCTGATTATAAATGCTTCTAACTGACTCTAAGGTCTCACTCATCAAACAGTAGTGTTTTTGATCAGTATTTCATCAGTATTTGTATGCCAAAACCAGGAGTGTCTCCAAAACACAGAACAGGTGTAAATTTTTCATAGTTTTTATCAATAAGTTCCACTCCTGGATTTGGCACACAAGCACTCATGGAAAATTACTGATGTGTGATTGAGACCTAAGGAAGGGCATTCCAATTAACAAGTGCAGCTCAGGAGATGCTTTGGGACCCTGATTGATTCCAGCGATGTGTCTTTTGCTGGTCATCTTGCTGTTATTTTGATACAACCACTGTTTTATTTGCTGTAGATCTAACAGAACGCAAAATGGTGAGCCCTGTATTACCCCGCCCACACCACTGATTGGATGCTTTCTGTGTACACTGTGCCTTGAAAGAAAGCAGTTAATCACTGTTGGGGGCGGGGTTACACAGTGCAAGTTGACTAGGAAGCATGAGACTCCTAGTCCTGAAGTGATAATCTCCTGCTGATAAAATACTGATTTAATTGAAACAGCAACACGCAGACTAGTAAGTGAGACATTGCTGAAGTCAAGGTCTCAGTCTCTGCATAATGCTGCTCTCAGATTACATAGCGCAAACCTGCTGACAGCTTCGCTTTAATATGTTGAAAAAAAAACTTTTAAGAAGCATTCCAGGCATAAACATATATGACCTTTCCACTGGATAGGTGATGAATATTACATCATTGGGCATCCAACCAATAAAACCCCGACCCATTTTAGAATAGGTAAGCTTAAAGGGCCACTGTCACCCCCCTCCAGCCGTTATAAACTAAAAGAGCCACCTTGTGCTGCAGTAATGCTGCAGTCTAACAAGGTGGCTCTTTTAGTTTTTGATTAAGTTATTACCTCAATAAAGCGATTTGAAAATTGTCCACAAAGACCAGCTATTGTACTGGGAGGCAGTCCGAAGCGTCCTGTATGAATCCCCCAACGGCCGTCACTCTTCTCTTCAGGGGCGCTGGTTTCCGCCCCCTGAGCGCTGTTATCTTCTGAAATCCGGCGCTTGCGCTGTTCTTTCCTGCCTGGGGCCTGCGCAGTGTTTACTGTGAGTCACAGCACAGACGCAGGGTGCCTGACTGCGCCTGTGCCGGCAGTGCGGCCGCCCTGTTACTGAATCCCCGCCCCGCACTGTGTTATTCATTATGCACAGTGCGGGGCTGGCATTCCTGGGCATGCGCACTGCGCTGTTCAGGCCCTCCCCCATCTCGGACGTTCTCCCTTGTCTGACGTTCCCCCTGCTCCCCCGCATTCCAGCATTGTTATTTTCGGCTGCCAGATTCCAAAATCTGGTGAGGATTAGTGTATATTGCGGCAAGCTGCTGTGTGCTTTGTCTCTCTCTATGTGTTTGTATGTTTTAATGCAAATGCATATTTACACCAGCAGCAATGAAAATTAGGTACTTGTGTGGGTGGCCATAAATTACAAAGCACTGATGATCAATACTGTTTTTTGGGTGAGCATTATAGGTTCACATTGCGTTCGGGCAATACGTTTTGCGAATATAGCTAGCGTATTGCACCAGCGCAATGTCTTTAGCGGGATTGCTTTTGCCGATCCCGCTATCGCAGATCCACGATCTGCGCTAGCGAGGAACGGAGCTGGGACGCTGAAAGCAGCATCTGAGGTCCGACTGAAAATAACGGCACATCGCAAGGGCGTGCCTAAAAAATGGCATGCGCTAGCGATGCGATCCAGATCCTAAACACATTGCTGTCAATGGGTGCGCTAACGGACCCGTTGCATGGCGTAACTTGCGACAATCACGCCATGCAGCGTACTCCTTTAGCGTTAACCCCTTAGTGAACCTATTCGTAACGCACTGAACATCACTAAAGGAGGAGGGGTCTGCATTATACCGCATCAAAGAACAATAAACGTTGAGGGGTGACCATTATTACACCGTACTGCAGATCAATGCACGGTGAGGGGTCTGCGCATTATTATACCGCACTGATCATCAATAAATGGTGAGGGGGGATCATTATTATTCCGCACTATAGATCTACAAACGGTCATGGTGGAGCATTAAGTGGAGAACTTAAATACGTGGCACTGAAATACGTGGCACTGAAATACGTGGCACGTGGCACTGAAATATGTGGCACTGAAATACGTGGCACGTGGCACTGAAATACGTGGTACGTGGCACTGAAATATGTGGCACTGAAATACGTGGCACGTGGCACTGAAATACGTGGCACGTGGCACTGAAATACGTGGCACTGAAATACGTTCCACGTGGCACTGAAATACGTGGCACGTGGCACTGAAATACGTGGCACTGAAATACGTGGCACTGAAATACGTGGCACTGAAATACGTGGCACTCAAATACGTGGCACTGAAATACGTGGTACGTGGCACTGAAATATGTGACACATAAATAAGTGGCACTGAAATACGTGGCACGTGGCACTGAAATACGTGGCACTGAAATATGTGGCACTGAAATACGTGGCACTGAAATACGTGGCACTGAAATACGTGGCATGTGGCAATGAAATACGTGGCACGTGGCACTGAAATACGTGGCACTGAAATACGTGGCACGTGGCACTGAAATACGTGGCACTGAAATACGTGGCACTGAAATACTGGAAAAAATATTTTAATGAAATAAAAACACACACTTTTTGACAAGTACTTTATTTTACGCTTAATCCATTTGAAGACCCTCGACCTGCAACAGAAATAAAAAAAAAAATAAATTAATACTCCCTGGCCCTGTCCGCAGAAATCCAACGAGGTTCCCACGTCGATCTGCCATGGAGAACAGACACATCCGGAGATGTGTCTGCTCTCCACGGCTGCAGCAACACACTGACAGGTGCTCCGGCACCTGTCGGTGTCTTACTGTACATGCGCGAGAGTTTACCGGCGGTCATTGACCCCGGTACTCTCGCTTTACGGCACTACAGCGTGGGAAAGTTCACCCGCACCTGTAGTGCCGTAAATAGAGACGCCGGCGCCATTGAACTCCGGAACAGTGCACAATACACTGATTTGTTTTGGGTTTTTTTGGACTTTTCCCCTAGGGTGAGGGCTTCGCGTACCTGTATGTGCTGTATGGTGAGTATATACTCTATGTTATATGTACTGTGTGTCATGTATGTTACGTTTCTTGTGTGTGGATTGTGTGTGTTTGTGTTTGTTACTTACAATTGTGCTAAGTCGCCGGACACAGGCACAACTCTCCCATCCTAATACCGGATGGGAGTAGTAGTCCCATACGGCAAATTAGCACAATTTGGCGGCACTATCGTCGCATGGGGACACACACACGTACACAGACACATAGACAGACACACACACATACATACCAGATCGATCAAGCGCCCGACATCGATCCCCATGCAACGATATGCCTCCATGATGACAGCCACAACACTCCGCCCACGCAATTCCGCCCACGGACTTCCTCCCGCTTACCCGCACTTCCTGCTGCAGCGGTTTCTCCACCCATAACCGCAATCAAACCCGCAGATATTTTTTGATCTGCGGGTTTCACAGCGGGTTTGACCCTCACAACGGAGGTCTATGTGTGAAGAACCGCTGCAGTTCCGAACAAAGAAGTGATAGGCCACGTTCACACTTTGCGGCCTGCTCTGCGTGTTAATCCCGCAGCGGAATTGATAAATCTGCAAGGCAAAACCGCAGCGGTTATCCCTGCAGATTTATTGCGGTTTGTTCCGCGGTTTCCGCTGCGGGATTACTCCTGTACTATTGATGCTGCATATGCAGCAATATGCAGCATCAATAGTAATGTAAAAAATAAATAAAATTGGTTATACTCACCCTCCGATGTCCGGATCTCCTCTCTGCTGCAGGCGGCTGTGTCGACAAGGACCTTCCTGACGTCACGGTCATGTGACCGCGGCGTCATCACGGTCATGTGACCGCGACGTCACCACAGGTCCTTCTCGGCACAGCAACTGAGACCGGACGCCGCGGGCAGCGCTGAGAGGTGATTATAGCATCATTTTTTATTATAATTCTTATTTTTACACCAAAATATGGTCCCCAGGGCCTGGAGGAGAGTCTCCTCTCCTCCACCCCGGGTACCATCTGCACATTATCCGATTAACTTCCCACAACGTGGGCACAGCCCCATGCGGAAAGTGAGTGGATCAATGCATTTCTATTGGTGCAGAATCGCTGCGATTATGCACCAAGAAGTGACATGCTCCTTCTTTTTTTCCGCAGAAAAGCCGCGCGGCTTTTTCCGCGGAAATTCGCAGCGTGGCCACAGCGGGTTGTGTTTTCCATAGTGTAACATTGTACTGTACCCTGCATATTTATTTATAATGTTTTCATTTTTGAAAAAAAATTAATGGAAACCTTAATTATCATTAGTAATACGTCTACAGAGTGGTATAATGTTCAACCGTCTTCGTATATTGCTCCACAGCACAGCATAATGTTACAACATAAACTTACTTTGTTACATAGTGCGGTATAATGGTCCCCCATCACCGTATGTAGTTGCATGGCACAGTGCGGTATAATTGTCCACCATCTGCGTAAATTGCTCCACAGTGCGGTAAAATGTTACACCTTCACCGTATATCGGTCCACAATGCGGTATCATAATGCTCACCACGCACTGTTTATTGATGTGCAGTATGGTATCATAATGCTTCCCGCTGGCCTTTTAGTGATCATCCGCGCGGTATAATAATGCTGACCCCTCACCGTGTAATGTTATGCAGTACGCTCTAATAATGCTCCACCATTAAAGTTTATTGATGTAAGTGCCACGTACCACGTATTTCAGTGCCATGTATTTCAGTGCCACGTATTTCAGTGCCACGTATTTCAGTGCCACGTGCCACGTATTTCAGTGCCACGTATTTCAGTGCCACGTATTTCAGTGCCACGTATTTCAGTGCCACGTATTTCAGTGCCACGTATTTCAGTGCCACGTATTTCAGTGCCACGTATTTCAGTGCCACGTATTTAAGTGCCACGTGTCACGTATTTCAGTGCCACGTATTGCAGTGCCACGTACCACGTATTTCAGTGCCACGTACCACGTATTTCAGTGCCACATGCCACATATTTCAGTGCCACGTATTGCAGTGCCACGTGCCACGTATTTCAGTGCCACGTATTTCTGTGTCACGTATTTCAGTGCCACGTATTTCAGTGCCACGTGCCACGTATTTCATTGCCACATGCCACGTATTTCAGTGCCACGTACCACGTATTTCAGTGCCACGTGCCACGTATTTCAGTGCCACGTATTTCAGTGCCACGTATTTCAGTGCCACGTATTTCAGTGCCACGTACCACGTATTTCAGTGCCACGTATTTCAGTGCCACGTATTTCAGTGCCACGTATTTCAGTGCCACGTATTTAAGTTCTCCACTTAATGCTCCACCATGACCGTTTATAGATCTATAGTGCGGAATAATAATGATCCCCCCTCACCGTTTATTGATGATCAGTGCGGTATAATAATGCGCAGACCCCCTCACCGTGCATTGATCTGCAGTACGGTGTAATAATGGTCACCCCTCAACGTTTATTGTTCTTTGATGCGGTATAATGCAGACCCCTCCTCCTTTAGTGATGTTCAGTGCGTTACGAATAGGTTCACTAAGGGGTTAACGCTAAAGGAGTACGCTGCATGGCGTGATTGTCGCAAGTTACGCCATGCAACGGGTCCGTTAGCGCACCCATTGACGGCAATGTGTTTAGGATCTGGATCGCATCGCTAGCGCATGCCATTTTTTAGGCACGCCCTTGCGATGTGCCGTTATTTTCAGTCGGACCTCAGATGCTGCTTTCAGCGTCCCAGCTCCGTTCCTCGCTAGCGCAGATCGTGGATCTGCGATAGCGGGATCGGCAAAAGCAATCCCGCTAAAGACATTGGTGCAATACGCTAGCTATATTCGCAAAACGTATTGCCCGAACGCAATGTGAACCTATAATGCTCACCCAAAAAACAGTATTGATCATCAGTGCTTTGTAATTTATGGCCACCCACTAATTTTCATTGCTGCTGGTGTAAATATGCATTTGCATTAAAACATACAAACACATAGAGAGAGACAAAGCACACAGCAGCTTGCCGCAATATACACTAATCCATTCCTCACCAGATTTTGGGATCTGGCAGCCGAAAATAACAATGCTGGAATGTGGGGGAGCAGGGGGAACGTCAGACAAGGGAGAACGTCCGAGATGGGGGAGGGCCTGAACAGCGCAGTGCGCATGCCCAGGAATGCCAGCCCCGCACTGTGCATAATGAATAACACAGTGCGGGGTGGGGATTCAGTAACAGGGCGGCCGCACTGCCGGCACAGGCGCAGTCAGGCACCCTGCGTCTGTGCTGTGACTCACAGTAAACACTGCGCAGGCCCCAGGCAGGAAAGAACAGCGCAAGCGCCGGATTTCAGAAGATAACAGCGCTCGCCGCTCAGGGGGCGGAAACCAGCGCCCCTGAAGAGAAGAGTGACGGCCGTTGGGGGATTCATACAGGACGCTTCGGACCGCCTCCCAGTACAATAGCTGGTCTTTGTGGACAATTTTCAAATCGCTTTATTGAGGTAATAACTTAATCAAAAACTAAAAGAGCCACCTTGTTAGACTGCAGCATTACTGCTGCACAAGGTGGCTCTTTTAGTTTATAACGGCTGGAGGGGGGTGACAGTGGCCCTTTAATCCCCATCCTTCTCGATCACACACATGACAAAAGTAGGGGTTTGAATTGAGAAGAATTCACCATGAGTGATGTCACTTTGACTGAACCCTTTTGAAATGAAAGTATCAGCCCAATACAGGGATTAAATATTGTGCACTGGTAACATGAAAGAAGGAATGTACAACAGTGAGTTCTTAGTAAGTCCAGAAAGTAGAATATTATATATAATTTTACTAAAAGTCCAAGCCAAATACAGCGTTCTTTTCTAAAGAGATACTGTATATGTTATCATTTTCACAACTCAAAGCCTAGGCCATTGGGTACATACTATTTATGGCTGGTGTGGACCCATTGGAAGATAATTCAGTATAAGGTCTTTGTGTTTAGTAGTTGTATAAAGTGAAGATTGACCAAAGCCATGTGACTAAAATGGGCACATATTCTGCCATTTAGTAATTGGACGCCATATGGACACATGGATAGTGTATCGCCTATTAACCAAGGCAGAAAATAAATAATGGGAATCCTGGTGTGGACTAATGGATGTATAATATGTTTTTTTTTTTTTTAGGGAATTTGAAAGAGTATATTTGAACCATTATTGGCATGAGACTGAGAATTGCCAGAAAATCTCTGTTCACCTATGTAATGTGACTGCTGAGGTGTCTGCCAGCGTGCCATATAAGTTTCGGGTTCGGTCAGAATTAGGAAACCAGCAATCTTCTTGGGCAGAACTTGAGCCACCATTCCACAGAAAGGCGAGTAAGTAATGTTTCTACTGGTGAATTATTTTCTATGTATTATTTAATTCACACGGAAGAACCAACAAATACTGTATGTTTTATAATGCGTAGAAAAGCTATATATAGAGTACTAGATGGTGGCCCGATTCTAACGCATCGGGTATTCTAGAATATGTATATAGTTTATTTATGAAGTTTTCAGAATAATGCAATTTATACACAGGATTCGGCCGGGCGCGACCAATTAGCGAAGCGTGGTTCAAATTCCACGCCAATTCGCAGCCAGATTGCTCCTGTCGCTGATTGGTCACGCCCGGCCGGCCGCGACCAATCGGTGAAGCCAGGGCCTTGGTTCTCCTGTGGTGGTTGACGTTACCGTTCTATCATGGAAAGTTCTCCTGGATTAGTTTACAATACATCATCCTCCTGTTACAGTGGTTCTGCATAATTTAGAACAGAAAAAAAAAAGTTTGAGGTGTCAATTATTTTGTCAACTACTTTTTTTTTAATATTTATTTATGCAGGACCAGACATCAGGTCAAAAACGGTCATGTTTTCCTGTTATTTTATTTCTGCTGCTCCCCTGAGTATTTTTTTCCACCCTAGTTCACTTAGTTCATCACTTGAACTCTTCTTCTGTTAAGCCATGCTGAAACAAACTGGACATGAGTTTTTTTGTCACCATTTTGATCAGAATGTACTTTATAAGCCCACTTTGGTCATGGTCACCACACAACACTTTGCCTGACAAGTTTGGGACTCACTGAGAAATTTGCCATAATGTGACAGTGGGCTTATACTTTTTGATCAAAATGTAAACTAAGAACCTGGTGTTCAGTTTTCTAAATTTTGCATAGCTGCAGTTATTTTAAACATCATGTACTATACTGTACAAATACACAATGTATTACACTTCATAACAGGGGTGGGGAACCTCTGGCCCACTGAGGGGACAGCAGTGATTGGGCCAGCAGCCCTGTTTTGCTGACCCTTTAATACCTTCTTGCACTGTGTTCACTACTGAGGATTAAATCTTCATAGCATCTGGACGTAGTTTTTGGATAGTTAGCGCAATGCACACGAGCCCCACAGATGAAGACCGGACCGGAAGCCACAGTGTCATTTGAAATATATTTGCTCCAGCCCCAATGTCTCTTATTGTATATATCTCAGCCCAAGTTTCTACTCTGATGTATATGCTGCAGCTCTAGTGTCTCCTGTTTGATGTATATGCTCCAACCTCAATGTATCCTACAGTGTGTTGAAAAAGTATTCATACCGCGTAAACTTTTTTTTTTCATGTTACACCCATAAACTTAAATGTATTTTATTGGGATTTTATGTGCTATGTGTGAAGTGTAAAGAAAATTAAACATGGCTATAAAAATAATTTTAAAAATAGAAATCTGAAAATTGTAACGTGGCATGGAACATCAGTCGTGGGCGAGGGGAGCATCATCCATGCCATGCCACACCATGCTACATCAAAATGTCTGTCCTGGCTAGGTATGTGCTGATATCACCTTGATAATATGCCTCTGCAGACGACATACTGCCGTTTGACTTGGCAGGCTAGGACTGGATGAGGTCATGATGAAATTGAGACACCAAAGTCCAAAAATAAACTTTTCTTTACTTAACAAGAACTTGATGAGAAGTATATACATCAGATAGCAGTCACAACACTTCATGCATGCTCCTTCTGCATTCTGTAGAGACAGGAACTGTACATTTATACATGATGACACAACAACAGTCCAGCAAACCATCATGGGGAAACTACATATTACCCTTCTGTAGTACTCTCACAGTCCATTTGATGAAGGCCACAAACTCCTTGCTGCGCCACTGTACCTTCAGCTCTCCATATGAGAACTCGTGTATTAGTATGTGACACTCTAGATTTCTCTCTTGTATAGATAATTGTTTGCTTAAGTCCTTTTTATCTGAGTTAAGGATTCCTTCTTTCAGCTTAACCTGTTGTGAATTCTGTTCTTGGGCTCCCTCCGGTGGTTATAAGTGGTAGCGCTGCTGTCTGTCCTTCACAGCAGTTATCAGGTGTGTCCACTCTGGACTGGGCTATTTAGTCTGGCCTCACCCTTTAGTCAGTGCCAGTTGTCCATTGTATTCTGGAGGATTCACATCCCTTCATGGTTTCTCCTGCTTCCTGGTCTTTTCACCAAGATAAGTTCTGCTTGTTTTGCAGCCCACATGTTGTGGGCCTCATTGTTCAGTGCATTTCATGTTTTTTCTTGTCCAGCTTAATCTGTGTAAGGATTTATGCAGTCAAGCTGGAATCTCTGGAGAGGCAAATATACCCTCCATATCTTTAGTTAGATGTGGAGTTTTTTGTATTTTCTGTGGTGGATATTTCCTAGTATTTTAATACTGACCGCATAGTTCTCTGTCCTATCTTTCCTATTTAGCTAGATTGGCCTCCTTTGCTAAATCCTGTTTTCAGCCTGTGTATGTTTTTTCTTCTCCTCTCACAGTCAATATTTGTGGGGGGCTGCCTATCCTTTGGGAATTTTCTCTGAGGCAAGATAGTTTTCCCTTTTCTATCTATAGCGTTAATTAGTCCTCCGGGTGTGTCAAGGTGTCTAGGATCAGTAGGTACATCCCACGGCTACTTCTAGTTGCGGTGTTAAGTTCAGGGTCCGCGGTCAGTATAGATACCACCTTCTCCAGAGTACGTCCAATGCTACTCCTGGGCCACCAGATCATAACAGTACAACTGGCCTACAATGAGTTAACCGCATCTCAGAAGAAGGGAAAGAATGTGCTGAGCCATTTTTTTTCTGTACTCTGTTGTGTTTTTTTCCCTCTTTACCTCTGGGGGGTTCAGGAGTTTGGCGCTGACATGGATGTTCAGGGACTTGCTTCTCGTGTGGATCAACTTGCTGCTAGAGTACAGGGTATTTCTGATTATATCATTCAGACTCCAGCTTTGGAGCCTAGAATTCCAACTCCTGATCTGTTTTTTGGGGACAGGTCTAAATTTCTGAGCTTTAAAAATAACTGTAAACTGTTTTTTGCTCTGAAGCCCCGTTCCTCTGGTGATCCTATCCAGCAGGTTAAAATTGTCATATCTCTGTTGCGTGGGGACCCCCCAGGATTGGGCATTTGCCCTGGAACCTGGGAATCCGGCTTTGCTTAATGTAGACACCTTTTTTCAGGCGCTTGGGTTATTGTATGATGAACCTAACTCTGTAGAGCATGCTGAGAAAACCTTGTTGGCCCTGTGTCAGGGTCAAGAAGCGGCAGAATCATATTGCCAGAAATTTAGAAAATGGTCTGTGTTGACTAAATGGAATGAGGATGCTTTGGCGGCAATTTTCAGAAAGGGTCTTTCTGAATCCGTTAAAGATGTTATGGTGGGGTTCCCCACGCCTGCTGGTCTGAGTGATTCTATGTCTCTGGCCATTCAAATTGATCGGCGCTTGCGTGAGCGCAGAGTTGTGCACACTATGGCGTTGTCTTCCGAGCGGAGTCCTGAGCCTATGCAATGTGATAGGATTGTGTCTAGAGCTGAACGACAAGGATTCAGACGTCAGAATGGGTTGTGTTTTTACTGCGGCGATTCTGCTCATGTTATTTCTGATTGCCCTAAGCGTGTCAAGAGAATCGCTAGTTCTGTTACCATCAGTACTGTACGGCCTAAATTTCTGTTATCTGTGACCCTGATCTGCTCATTATCGTCATTTTCTGTCATGGCATTTGTGGATTCAGGCGCCGCTTTAAATTTAATGGACTTAGAATTTGCCAGACATTGTGGGTTTCCCTTACAGCCTTTGCAGAGTCCTATCCCTTTGAGGGGCATTGATGCTACACCAATAGCTAAAAATAAACCTCAGTTTTGGACACAGTTAACCATGTGCATGGCGCCAGCCCATCAGGAAGATTGTCGTTTTCTTGTGTTGCATAATCTGCATGATGTTATTGTGCTGGGTTTCCCATGGTTACAGGTGCATAATCCGGTGTTGAATTGGAAATCTATGTCTGTGACTAGTTGGGGCTGTCAGGGGGTTCATGGTGACGTTCCTTTGATGTCAATTACCTCCTCCCCCTCTTCTGAAATTCCTGAGTTTTTGTCAGATTTCCAGGATGTATTCAATGAGCCCAAGTCCAGTTCCCTTCCACCGCACAGGGACTGTGATTGTGCTATTGACTTGATTCCAGGCTGTAAGTTCCCTAGGGGCCGACTTTTCAACCTGTCTGTGCCAGAACATGCCGCCATGCGGAGTTATGTTAAGGAGTCTTTGGAGAAGGGGCATATTCGGCCATCTTCTTCTCCATTGGGAGCAGGTTTCTTTTTTGTTGCCAAGAAGGATGGCTCTTTGAGACCCTGTATTGATTATCGCCTCTTGAATAAGATCACGGTCAAATTCCAATACCCTTTGCCTTTGCTCTCTGATTTGTTTGCCAGTATTAAGGGTGCTAGTTGGTTTACTAAGATTGACCTTCGAGGGGCATATAATCTTGTTCGTATTAAGCAGGGCGACGAATGGAAAACTGCGTTCAATACGCCCGAGGGCCATTTTGAATATCTTGTGATGCCATTCGGACTCTCTAATGCTCCATCTGTGTTTCAGTCCTTCATGCATGATATATTTCGGAATTATCTTGATAAATTCATGATTGTATATTTGGATGATATTTTGATTTTTTCGGATGATTGGGAGTCTCATGTGAAACAAGTCAGGATGGTATTTCAGATCCTTCGTGATAATGCCTTGTTTGTGAAAGGGTCTAAGTGCCTCTTTGGAGTACAGAAGGTTTCTTTTTTGGGCTTCATTTTTTCTCCCTCATCTATAGAAATGGATCCGGTTAAGGTTCAGGCCATTCATGATTGGATCCAGCCCACATCCGTGAAGAGCCTTCAGAAATTTTTGGGCTTTGCTAATTTTTATCGCCGTTTCATTGCCAACTTCTCCAGTGTGGTTAAACCCCTGACCGATTTGACGAAGAAAGGCGCTGATGTGACGAATTGGTCCTCTGCGGCCGTTTCTGCCTTTCAGGAGCTTAAACGCCGATTTACTTCTGCCCCTGTGTTGCGTCAGCTGGATGTTTCTCTTCCTTTTCAGGTTGAGGTTGACGCTTCTGAGATTGGGGCAGGGGCCGTTTTGTCTCAGAGGAATTCTGATGGTTCCTTGATGAAACCGTGTGCCTTACTCTCTCGAAAATTTTCGCCTGCGGAACGCAATTATGATGTCGGTAATCGTGAGTTGTTGGCTATGAAGTGGGCATTTGAGGAGTGGCGACATTGGCTTGAGGGGGCTAAACATCGTATTGTGGTCTTGACCGATCATAAGAATCTGATTTACCTCGAGTCTGCCAAACGGCTGAATCCTAGACAGGCCCGATGGTCCCTGTTTTTCTCCCGTTTTGATTTTGTTGTCTCGTATCTTCCGGGTTCTAAGAATGTTAAGGCTGATGCCCTCTCTAGGAGTTTTTTGCCTGATTCCCCTGGGGTCCTTGAGCCGGTCGGCATTCTGAAGGAGGGGGTGATTCTTTCTGCCATCTCCCCTGATTTACGACGGGTGCTTCAGGAATTTCAGGCTGATAAACCTGACGGCTGTCCAGTGGGGAAACTGTTTGTTCCTGATAGATGGACTAGCAAAGTGATTTCTGAGGTTCATTGTTCTGTGTTGGCTGGCCATCCTGGGATTTTTGGTACCAGAGATTTGGTTAGTAGGTCATTTTGGTGGCCTTCTTTGTCACGGGATATGCGCTCTTTTGTGCAGTCCTGTGGGACTTGTGCGCGGGCCAAACTTTGCTGCTCACGTGCCAGTGGGTTGCTTTTGCCTTTGCCGGTCCCTGAGAGGCCTTGGACGCATATTTCTATGGATTTTATTTCAGATCTTCCGGTTTCCCAGAGGATGTCGGTTATCTGGGTGGTTTGTGACCGGTTTTCTAAGATGGTTCATTTGGTACCTTTGCCTAAATTACCTTCCTCTTCTGAGTTGGTTCCGTTGTTTTTTCAGCATGTGGTTCGTTTGCATGGCATTCCGGAGAATATTGTGTCCGATAGAGGTTCCCAGTTTGTTTCCAGGTTTTGGCGGGCCTTTTGTGCTAGGCTGGGCATTGATTTGTCTTTTTCTTCCGCATTTCATCCTCAGACAAATGGCCAAACCGAGCGAACTAACCAGACTTTGGAAACTTATTTGAGATGCTTTGTGTCTGCCGATCAGGATGATTGGGTGGCTTTCTTGCCATTGGCCGAGTTTGCCCTTAATAATCGGGCTAGTTCTGCTACCTTGGTTTCACCTTTTTTTTGTAATTCTGGGTTTGATCCTCGTTTTTCTTCGGGGCAGGTTGAGCCTTCTGATTGTCCTGGGGTGGACTCTGTGGTTGACAGGTTGCAGCAAATTTGGGCTCTTGTTGTGGACAATTTGGTTTTGTCTCAGAAGGAGGCTCAGCGTTTTGCTAACCATCGGCGGCGTGTGGGTTCCCGGCTTCGGGTTGGGGATTTGGTCTGGTTGTCTTCCCGTCATGTTCCTATGAAGGTTTCTTCCCCTAAGTTCAAGCCTCGGTTTATTGGTCTTTATAGGATTTCTGAGATTATCAATCCAGTGTCTTTTCGTTTGGCCCTTCCAGCCTCTTTTTCCATCCACAATGTTTTTCATAGATCTTTGTTGCGGAAATATGTGGTACCCGTCGTTCCCTCTGTTGATCCTCCTGCCCCGGTGTTGATTGATGGGGAGTTGGAGTATGTTGTTGAGAAGATCTTGGATTCTCGTTTTTCAAGGCGGAGGCTTCAGTATCTTGTCAAGTGGAAGGGTTATGTCCAGGAGGATAATTCTTGGGTTGTTGCCTCTGATGTTCATGCTGACGATTTGGTTCGTGCCTTCCATTTGGCTCGTCCTGATCGGCCTGGGGGCTCTGGTGAGGGTTCGGTGACCCCTCCTCAAGGGGGGGGTACTGTTGTGAATTCTGTTCTTGGGCTCCCTCCGGTGGTTATAAGTGGTAGTGCTGCTGTCTGTCCTTCACAGCAGTTATCAGGTGTGTCCACTCTGGACTGGGCTATTTAGTCTGGCCTCACCCTTTAGTCAGTGCCAGTTGTCCATTGTATTCTGGAGGATTCACATCCCTTCATGGTTTCTCCTGCTTCCTGGTCTTTTCACCAAGATAAGTTCTGCTTGTTTTGCAGCCCACATGTTGTGGGCCTCATTGTTCAGTGCATTTCATGTTTTTTCTTGTCCAGCTTAATCTGTGTAAGGATTTATGCAGTCAAGCTGGAATCTCTGGAGAGGCAAATATACCCTCCATATCTTTAGTTAGATGTGGAGTTTTTTGTATTTTCTGTGGTGGATATTTCCTAGTATTTTAATACTGACCGCATAGTTCTCTGTTCTATCTTTCCTATTTAGCTAGATTGGCCTCCTTTGCTAAATCCTGTTTTCAGCCTGTGTATGTTTTTTTCTCTCCTCTCACAGTCAATATTTGTGGGGGGCTGCCTATCCTTTGGGAATTTTCTCTGAGGCGAGATAGTTTTCCCTTTTCTATCTATAGGGTTAATTAGTCCTCCGGGTGTGTCAAGGTGTCTAGGATCAGTAGGTACATCCCACGGCTACTTCTAGTTGCGGTGTTAAGTTCAGGGTCCGCGGTCAGTATAGATACCACCTTCTCCAGAGTACGTCCAATGCTACTCCTGGGCCACCAGATCATAACATTAACCCCTTTAAGGCCACGTTCACACTTTGCGTTTTTTACCGCGGAACCGCAGCGATTTTGATGCTGCGGGTCCGCAGCAGTTTCCATAGCGTTTCCATTTACATGTAAACGCTGTGGAAACCGCAAACCGCTGTGCACATGCTGCGGGAAAAAACGCGCAGAAACACAGCAGATTAAAACCCGCAGCATGTCACTTCTTTGTGCTGCGATTCTGCACCCATAGGAATGCATTGAACCGCTTACTTCCCGCATGGGGCTGTGCCCACGTTGCAGGAAGTAAGCGGCTAATGTGCGGGAGGAGACTCTCCTCCAGGCCCTGGGAACCATATTTGGGGTAAAAAAAAGAATAAAAATAAAAAATCATGTTATACTCACCTCTCAGCACTGCACGCGGCCGGCCGGTCAGAGTTGCTGTGCGAACAGGACCTGCAGTGACGTCGCGGTCACATGACCGTGACGTCACGAAGGTCCTTCTCGGCACAGCATCTTTGGAACCGGAGCGCCGCGTGCAGCGCCGAGGAGATCCGGACATCGGAGGGTGAGTATAACCAATTTTTATTATTTTTAACATTACTATTGATGCTGCATATTGCTGCATATGCAGCATCAATAGTATAGGCGTAATCCCGTAGCGGAAATCGCAAAACAAACCGCGATAAATCTTCAGGGATATCCGCAGCGGTTTTGCCCTGCAGATTTATCAATTCCGCTGCGGGAGAACCCGCAGAGGGACGCTGCAAAGTGTGAACATGGCCTAATAGGGCCTTCTGGCCTTCCGTTCCCCCTGAGCAAAATTCCATAGTGTTTACGTATTCCTCCTGGCCCGGGTTAAGGACCTCGTCCTTCCCTTTCTCTACACTAAGGTCCCTACCTGAGATCCAGCCTCCTGCTGCCACTAGATCCTTGATTTCCTTCAGAACATACTATCTGACATATTGTGGTCTTCCCTCTTCACACAGTACACCGATTTTATGCAGGTATGCATGCACTTAGATCATAGGTCTGTTACTTCTCAAGTACTGTCTATCTAACTTATAACAGGAAATTGCTTACCTGTTTGTGATCATGTAACTCCTTCCACCAAAGGTTGCTCCTAGTTGTTATCTCTGTCTGCAGCTAACTCACTGTTGCTGGGCAGAAAATAGATGTAACATCAGTTAAAACATAGCAATGCATTATATAGCCATAAAATCTTCAAGGGGGAGATTCTCTACTCCTTTTCACATTTCTATTCAGCCCCCCTATAGTCTGATACTTCTAAATAAAATCCTGTGACAAATTGCCTCCAGAAGTCACATTAGTAAATTAAGGCCACCTGTGTGTAATTTTTTCTCCGTATAACTACAGTTGTTCTGTGAAGACCTCAGAGGTTTGTTTGAGAAAATCAGGGATGAAACAGTATCATGAAAACCAAGGAACACACCAGACTGGGCAAGGATAACATTGTGGAAAAGAGTTAACGAGATTTAAGTTATAGAAAAAATAGCCCAAGCTCTGAACATCTCATGGAGCAATGTTCAATCCATCGTTAAGAAAATGGAACGAGTATGGCACAACTACAGACCTACCAAGACATGGTTGTCCACCTACACTGACATAACATGTAAAGAGAGCACTAATAAGAGAAGCAGCCATGAGGTACATAGTCATTTTGGAGGAGCTGCAGAGATCAACAGCTCAAGTGGGATAATCTATCCACAAGAGAGCAATTAGTCATATAATCCACAAATCTGCCCTTTATGGAAAAGTGGCTCACATAGGACAAAAATTTTTTAAAAAAACTCACAGAAAAAGAACAGCCTTCTCAACAGCAGGTCAGATAACCAGTGCACTAGCAGGATGCAGCAGACCCCCATGATAAAGGCAGGCGCAGCAAACTGCAAAATACTGGAGAAACAACCACTCAGAAACCTACCAAATTATGGGGGTGGGGGGGTGGTTGCCCATACTATCAGGTAGGCTGCCCAGCACCATATAAGTGCACCCTACAAGGACAAATACCCCAATTCATCCAACCAACACTAAAGGTCCCGACAGCATCCTGTGCAAATAAAAAGATGAAAAATAGTGTGTAAAATAAGAGGTATTGGTCGATATTTTGGCTTGCAACCCACATCAGGGATCCTCATACTTTTGAGTCCCTACACTAAATTGAAAAATGGCTCACATAAGACATAAATTCAAGAAAAATCTCACAGAAAAAGAAACAGCATTATGAACACCGCTAGAACATTGATAATCTGACCTGGTGTTGGTAAGGCTGTTTCTTTTTCTGTGAGCCCTTTATTGAAGACTGGCAATAAGAAAGTCATTTTTGAAAGCAAACCATAAGTACCATTTGCAGTTTGCAAAAAGACATTTAGGGGACACAGCAAGAAGAAGATGCTCTGGTAAGATGAGACCAAAGTAAAACTTTTTGGGCTAAATGCAAAACACACCTGCTCCTTCACTCCAATCCCGCTACCACCCTCCGCTACTCTTCCCTCATTTGAGGTGCACTCCATCCGCATCTATTCCCCCTCCAACCTCCAGCTGGCTGTCATCTACCGCCCACCAGAACTAGCCATCTCCACCTTTCTCGACCACTTCACCACATGGCTACTTCATTTCCTCTCTGTTGACATCCCCACTATCATCATGGGTGATTTCAACATCCCGATTGACACTTCCACCTCAGCTGCCTCTAAACTTTTATCACTGACTGCCTCCTTTGGCCTCACTCAATGGTCCTCTGAGGCCACTCACAAAGATGGCCACACGCTGGACCTCGTCTTCACCCGCCTCTGCTCCCTTACTAATCTCACTAACTCACCCCTCCCCCTGTCTGACCACAACCTACTGACATTCTCTTCCCTCTCCTCTCCTAGTGTGAAACCCCCACTCCACGAACTCCCTCGCAGAAATTTCAAACATCTCAACTTACAATCACTCTCTGAGTCCCTTCTCCCTCTTACCGACATAGCCTCCCTTCATGACACAGATGCTGCTGCTGCTTTTTATAACGCCACAATAACAGCAACACTCAATTCGGCCGCCCCGCTCATGCATAGCAAAACTCGTAAAGTCAACAGGCAGCCCTGGCTGACCAGCCTGACTAAAGAACTGAGACGGGCTTCCAGGATCGCTGAGCGAAGATGGAAGCGATCCCGCTCTGCTGACCACTTCACCGCATACAAGCAGTCCCTCGCCAGCTTCAAGTCCGCGCTCACTGCCGCAAAACAAACTTCTCATCTCTCATATCCTCCCTGTCTCACAACCCTAAACAGCTTTTCAACACTTTCAATTCTCTACTCCGTCCCCCTGCACCCCCTCCCTCCCCTCTCATTTCTGCTGAAGACTTTGCCTCTTTCTTTAAACAGAAGATCGATACGATCAGAGAAAGCTTTGGCCCACAGCGCCCACTGCCCCTCTTAGCTGCTCACCCCTGCTCCTCCAAAACCAGCTTCTCCACCATGACAGAAGATCAGCTCTCCACCCTCCTGTCAAGATCACACCTCACCACCTGCACGCTCGACCCGCTCCCATCCCACCTCATCCCTAACCTTTCCACGGTCTTCATCCCAACCCTAACGCACCTCTTCAACCTCTCACTCACAACAGGTGTCTTCCCCTCATCCTTCAAACATGCCAAGATCACACCCATCCTCAAAAAGCCCTCCCTCGACCCATCCTCTGTGTCTAGCTATCGCCCGATATCTCTTCTTCCTTATGTCTCCAAATTGCTGGAGCAACACATCCATCTTGAACTGTCCTCTCACCTCTCCTCCTGCTCCCTCTTTGATCGATTACAATCTGGCTTCCGTTCCCATCACTCAACTGAAACTGCCCTAACTAAAGTCACCAATGACCTACTAACTGCCAGGAACAAGCGACACTACTCTGTCCTCCTTCTCCTGGACCTGTCTTCTGCCTTTGACACTGTGGACCACTCCCTTCTGCTACAAATCCTCTCATCTCTTGGCATCACAGACTTGGCCCTTTCCTGGATCTCATCATATCTGACAGATCGGACATTCAGTGTCTCCCTCCGCCACACCACCTCCTCACCTCGCCCCTTGTCAGTCGGTGTTCCTCAAGGCTCTGTTCTAGGACCCCTACTCTTCTCCATCTACACCTTCGGTCTGGGACAGCTCATAGAATCCCACGGTATGCAGTACCATCTCTATGCTGATGACACGCAGATCTACCTATCCGGACCTGACCTCACCTCCTTACTTACCAAAATCCCGCACTGTCTGTCTGCTATTTCAGCCTTCTTTTCTGCTCGCTTTCTACAACTGAACATGGACAAAACAGAATTCATCATCTTTCCCCCATCTCACTCTACCCCTCCACCAGACCTATCCATCAATGTCAATGGCTGCTCACTTTCCCCAGTCCCACACGCCCGGTGCCTCGGGGTGATCCTCGACTCTGCCCTCTCTTTCAAGCCACATATCCAAGCCCTTGCCTCCTCCTGCCGCCTCAAACTCAAAAACATTTCCCGGATCCGCGCATTCCTTGACCGTGACACCACAAAAACACTAGTGCATGCCCTTATCATCTCCCGCCTCGACTACTGCAACCTCCTACTCTCTGGACTCCCCTCTAGCACTCTGGCACCACTCCAATCCATCCTACACTCTGCTGCTCGACTAATCTACCTGTCTCCCCGCTATTCCCCAGCCTCTCCCCTATGCCAAGCCCTTCACTGGCTTCCTATCGCCCAGAGACTCCAGTTCAAAACCCTCACAATGACCTACAAAGCCATCCACAACCTATCTCCTCCATACATCTGTGACATGATCTCCCGGTACCTACCAACACGCAACCTCCGATCCTCTCAAGACCTCCTTCTCTACTCCCCTCTCATCTCTTCTTCCCACAACCGCATCCAAGACTTCTCCCGTGCTTCCCCCATACTCTGGAACTCTCTACCCCAGCACATCAGACTCTCGCCTACCATAGAAACTTTCAAAAAGAACCTGAAGACTCACCTCTTCCGACAAGCCTACAGCCTGCCGTGATCCTGAACCTACTGAACCGCCACACAACCAGCTCTGCCCTCTCCTAGTGTATCATCACCCATCCCCTGCAGACTGTGAGCCCTCGCGGGCAGGGTCCTCCCTCCTTATGTACCCGTGTGCCTTGTTTTTGCTCATGTTTAATGTATTTGTCTATATTTGCCCCGTATTTTCACATGTAAAGCGCCATGGAATAAATGGTGCTATAAAAATGAATAATAATAATAATAATAATAACACTATATTTGGTGGAAAATTAACACTGCACATCACTCTGAAAACACCATCCATACTGTCATACACGGTAGTGTCAGTATCATCTATATGCCCCAGTCCCAATGTATCCTATGTGATGTATATGCTCCCGTCCTAGTATATCCTATGTGATGTACAGATGTAAAAGTTTTGGCACCCCTGGTCAAAATTACTGTTATTGTGAACTTTTTCATTTAAAAAATTGCAACAAGGACAATGGGCCGATGTAAAAGTTTGGGCACCCTTGAAGATTTGTGTGTTTAGATAACATTGACCAAGGTTTCAGACCTTAATTAGCCCGTTAAAGTTATTGCTTGTTCACTATCATAGTTAGGAAAGGCAGGTGATGAAAATTTCCCAGCTTTATAAAAACCCAACCTCCTCTAAACTTGTGCCAAAAAACAGCAGCCATGGGTTCTTCTAAGCAGCTGCCTAGCACTCTGAAAGTGAATTTGTTGGAAGCCCACAAAGCAGGAGAACGCCATAAGAAGATAGCAAAGCGTTTTCAAGTTGCCCCTTCCTCAGCCCTAAATGTAATGTAGAAATGGCAGTTGTGGTACATTGTTCTGCTGGAGTTGTGGTACATTGATCTACTGTTCAGAGACACCTGAATAAATATAGCCTTCATGGAAAAGTCATCAGAAGAAAGCCTATCTTGCATCCTCGCCATGAAATTCAGCATCATAAGTACGAAAAAACTATCTAAATAAGCCTGATGCATTTTGGAAACAAGTCCTGTGGACCGATGAGGTTAAAATAGAACTCTTTGGCTATAAAGATCAAAGGTATGTGTGGAGAAAAAAGGGCATAGAATTTAAGGAAACCATTAAGCATGGGGGTAGATAAAAAGTGCTTTGGGGTTGTTTTGCAGCCAATGGAACGAGAAACATTTCATGGGTAGAGGGAAGAATGAATTCAATGCAATTTCAATAAATACTTGATGCAAACACAATACCTTCTGTAAAAAAGCAGAAGTTGAAAAGAGGATGGCTTCTATAAATGGATGCTGATCCTAAACACAAGACAAAAAATCCACAGTAGACTAAGGTTAAGGTTTTACAATGGCCCTCACAGTCCCCAGATCTGAACATCATTGAAAATCTGTGGCTAGACCTCAAAATAGTAGTGCATGCAAAACGACTCAGGAATCTCACCGAACTGGAAGAATTTTCCAAGGAAGAATGGATGAAAATCCCTTAAACAAAGAAGTATCACAGCTTGGCTACAAAAAAGCATTTGCAAGCTACTTTGATACTTTCAAAAGAGGGTGCTACTAAGTACTAACCATGCAGGGTTTCCAAACTTTGCATCGGCCCAATTTACTTTTTGTAATTTTTTAAATCTAAAAGATGAAAAATATATATATATTGCCTAAAATACAAATAAAATGTGTCATCTTTAACTTCAGGCCTTTAATTTAATCTTCAACATGCTTAACTGTTCACAATAACAGTAATTTTGACCATGGGTGCGCAAGCTTTTACATGCCTCTGTATGTGCTCCAGCCCAAGTGTCATCAATTTTATGTATATGCACCAGTCTCAATGTCTCCTATGTGATATATATGCAGCAGTCTCGGTGTCTTCTATGTGATGCATATACTGTATGTGTCGGTGTCTCCTATGTGATGTATATATATTAGTCTTAGTATCTCCTTTATGATGTTATATACACTAGTCTCAGTGTATCCTATGTGATGTATATGGCAGTCTCAGTGTCACCTATGTGATGAATATACTGCCATCTCAGTGTCTCCTGTGTGATTTATATACATAAATTTTTGTATGTCTCTTTTGTGATGTATAAGGCAGTCTCAGTGTATCCTATGTGAGGTATACAGCAGACATTCCACTACTGCAACTCTCTTCTGATCAGTCTCCCTCTTACTGGACTTTCTCCTCTCCAATCCATCTTGAATGTGGCAGCCAGGGTCATATTTCTGTCCAGACACTTCACCGATGCCTCCATCTTGTGCCAGTCATTACACTGGCTACCCATTCGCTACAGAGTCCAGTAAAAACTCATCTCTCTCACCCACAAAGCTCTCCACAGTTCTGCACCACCTTATATCTCCTCTCTCATCTCTGTCTATCACCCTACACGTGCCCTCCGTTCTACAAACGACCTAAGACTAACATCCCCTGTAATTCGAACCTCGCACCTCCATCTCCAAGACTTTTCTCATGCTGCGCCAGCACTCTGGAATGCACTTCCCCAGACGATCAGACTGATAGCTAGCCCCGACCTATTCAGGTGCGCTTCGAAAACCCATCTCTTCAAACAAGCCTACCACATCAACTACTCAGTAAACTAACTTTGCCCTGGTCACTCCTTCCAAATATTATTCTGAATCTGCACCCTACTATTCATCTGTCTCCACACCCTCCATGCACATGATAACTGCACTTGATACTTGACTACTGCACTTAAACACACGGGCTGATGACCGGATCATGCAGCTTTATATGAAAATCCCTATTTATTATAATTGCCAGACCTGAAATAACAAGCACTTTTCACCTATTGTGTTGCCCCCATTTCCTTGTAGATTGTAAGCTTGCGAGCAGGGACCTCACTCCTAATGTCACTGTTTAAATTGTCTTAACTTGTATTGAATTTATTGTCTGTACATGTCCCCGCTTAATTGTAAAGTGCTGCGGAATATGTTGGCGCTATATAAATAAAAATTATTATTATTATTACTTGAGTTCTATAAATGTAACATGAGCAGTGATGAATTTCTCACTTTGAGGAGACATGCAGGGTAATATGCATTCGTGTTTGGAACAACTTACTGGTGCAATCGGCTAATTACAAAACAACATTGCACAGAGTTGACTGCTCTCCAAACCGACACAAATCTGGAAATCTGTTGCCAAGTAGCAATATCATCATTATCACCTAACATCACACGCCGCACTAAAGAGAAGGAGCTGCAGCCATCACATTAGAGGAGAGATAATTCATTGTTTGTCCAAATATAGCAGCATCATTTCCAAATGCTATTGACACGAAAAAGGTTCCCCACCCTTTCTTTATAAGAACACTATGTACTATACTCTACAAGTACGCGAAGTACTAGATTTTACCAGTACACTTGCTACACTTTCCAAGTGTGTAGTCATTATTCACTCACTATGACTAATGATGGCTACACGCCAGATACGTGTCAGATGTTTTCTATGAAATATACACAATAATATGACATACTATTTTTTTTAATCAAGATGTTATATAATGTGGATGTTTTTATACAAGGAATAGGGATGTGCAGTTTTCTCAGTTTTCCATTCTACAAGTATGCTATGTATTACACTCTGCACGTACACTATGTGCTATACAAGTGTATACTAAGTGTTATATGCTACAAGTAAACTATGCATTATATTCTGTCATGGCTACCACTTGCTCACGACACACCTGCCTCGGATTTACCATAAAGGGGATCTCCGCTTCCCACGCACTTGTCATTTCACCTTTTGCAATAGGCCAATAATGAGCTAAGAGCATCCCACAGACGGTCCCCACATCCATGTCACACTTTATGCTGCCACCATTCACCGTTTTACCAGGCCAGTGAGACACCTGCACTGGGCAACACACTGTTATTCATACACATCCAGCTTTCCCAAGCTCCTGAATGGTTCACTTCTTGCACTTTGGCTAACAGGTAACACAACTAAGCTATTTTCTCTTCTTGAAATCGTGGGTATGTTAGAGCTATGAAGGACAAACTTATTCAGTTTTTTATTTAATATCCAAAAAGGAGTACAACACTTAAAAAAGGTTACAAAAGGTGAGATAACAAAAGGACATGTATACAGGCAAAAACAGTATAAAATAAAAGATAAACTATTAATACATCTTACAAATTGGATCCGAGAGAGGTTCTGGCAGAGTAGAACACTGCGGAAATGTGGACAAATCTGCAAGACTTGATGGTTCTCCTGGGGTCTGACATACAGGGGGGAAACGAAGTATTTGATACACTGCCGATTTTGCAAGTTTTTCCACCTGAAAAGAATGGAGAGGTCTGTAATTTTAAAACTGTACAAATACACTATGTAAATCATTCTACAAGTAATATACGCTACAAGTATACGAAGTGTTCAGTTCTTCAAGAATGCACACCTTCTATATTTCCAGCAGATATTGTTTTCAAAGAGTCTGTTTAGAAGGTCCTACATTTATGAAATCATGTTTGAAGACCTACCATCCTATATTACCATTGTGCACTTGGATAAATATATTATTCTAGCTGTACGTAGCAATCTGCTATGTAATGGTGGACATAATGGTTAGTCCAAGAGTAAGGTTTATTGTACTTCTTGCTTGAAATCGATATCAGTACTTACTGGTAATATTTGAGTTTTAGAGGAAAGTCTTTAAAAAAATTTAAATGCACCCAAAAGTCATCTTCTGCCAGGTCATGGAGAGTTCTTAGAAGATCATCCATTGACTTCCTACAATAAGGAACCCCACATTCAATGAACAAAATGCAATTCACATCCAAGACTTTCAGTAAATGAATTGTTTCCTAAGGGGAACAATGTCTCTGTAGAGTCCTACAGCCAATCTGTTCAAGATGGAGGTCATAGACTTCTCTAATGTCCGCTTCCGTGGAGCTATAGCCTCTCAGAAGCCCATTTTTTACTGGATTTCTCCTCTTTGTCTTTATTCTTATTAATGTGGAATGTCAGTGGTAAATAATGTATGTAAGATATGTGTTTTCTTGTGTGTTGCATTACTAAACACCTGTAACCCATAAACAAGTTCAAACTCAGCATTACTTCACTGTCTCCACCCAAACTTGCTCGGTCACCCATAAGGAAGTAGTTTATTTTTGTTTGATTCAGAAGCTTGGAATTAAACTGTGAATTATATATATATTATATATGCGCCACATCTAGCGAAAATACAAATTGTAGACACTATTCCAGTGGAATACAGTTACTCTACATCTAGCCTTTTTGGGCTGCTTGTGTAAAAATTGATTTCTTGCACCAGGTATGATGCTAAAGCTGGCCATACATGCTAGATTAATGTTGGTCAAGCTATCAATTTCTGTGGGATTCTCTGACTCATGTGTATGGAGGTCGTCCAACTCTGCCCCAACAGATGATGTGTGAAAGAAAGAAGAATCCAGCATGTTTAATTTCAACGCCAAGTCTTTTCGTCCTCATGGGAGTTCAACCACTCTTAGAGGTTTCTATCAACGGCTCACTTCTACACAAATTAGAAGACATTGAAATATATACTGTCAGCCACAGTGGTGTAACTTGAAGCTTTTGGCACCAATGCAAAATCTCGATCACTTTATTAGTGTTGGTCTTCTCATGTTGGAGAAAGGGACTGCCAGACAATTCTCAGGTTTAAAAATGCATGAAAATGATGGGTAAATGGGTTGTTGAAGATAAGACCAGGCTACTTTCTTTCTGAAAAGGAGCCACACGTTTCCATGAGTTATGTCTGGTATTACAACTCATCTCCATGAAAGTGATTGGGACTGAGCTGCACTGTACTGTACTGCATACAGTTACTTGTGAAAGTATTCACCTCCTTGGCTTTTTTTCCTATTTTGTTACATTACAAACTGTGTTTATATACTTTTGTAATCCAATTTGTGTGTGATGCATCATCACTAAATAGTCTTAGTTGGTGCAGTGAAAAAATATTGCCATAAATTAAATTTATGGAATCAAATAACAAAAAATTGGCATGTGTATATGTATTCACTCCTTTTACTATGAAGCCCCTAAAAATTTCAGGCGCAAGCAATTACCATCATAAGTCACATACTTAGTGAAAGGAAGTTCACCTGTGTGCAATCTAAGTGTCACATGGTCTGTCATTATATACACTTTACCTTTTCTGAAAGGCCACAGAGGCTGCAATACAAGAAGCTCCAGTAACCAAATACCATGAAGACCAAGGAGATCCCCAAACAAGTGTCCAAAAAATCTCCAAAAAAGTTGTTGAGAACTACAAGTCAGGTTTGGGATATATATAAAAAATATCCCCCGAAGCACCATCAAATACATTATCATCAGATGGAAAGAACATGGTACCACAACAAACCTGCAAAGAGAAGGCCATCCACCAAAACTTTCAGCCCAGACAAGAAGGGCATTAATTAGAGATGCAGCACAGAGACCAAAGGTAACCCTGAAGGAGCTGAAGAGTTCACAAACGGAGATTGGAGTATGTGTTCTTAGATCCACAATAAACTGTATACTCCATAGAGGTGACCTTTATTGAAGAGGGGGCAGAAAACAAGGCCTTTACTTACACACAAAAGTTGTAAGGCTCTTTTTGAGTTTACCAAAAGACAAGTGGGAGGAAGGTGCTGTGATCAGATGAGACCAAAATGGAAGTTTTTGACCACTAAGGTAAACACTATGTCTACTGACAAACTGACACAGCTCATCACCCCCAGAACACCTCAACTCAGACCATTTTCCCTGTCCCTTCTGCTGAAAAGCATCCCCACAGTATTATGCTGCCACCACCATATTTTACTGTGGGGATGCTTTTCAGCAGCAGGGACAGGGAAAATGTTCTGAGTTGAGGGGAAGGTGGATGGTGCAAAATACAGGAATATTCTTGTGCCAAACCTGTTTCAGTCTGTTAGTAATTTATGACTGGGATGGAGGGTTACCTTCCAACAAGACAATGACAAAAGCATACTGCTAAAGCGACACTCGAGTAGTTTAATGGGAAACCTGTAAATGTTTTGGAGTGGCCTAGTCAAAGCCCAGACTTTAATTCAATTGAGAATCTGGGTCAGATTTGTAGATTGCTGTTCACCAGAGGAAACCATCTAACTTGAAGGAACTGGAGCAGTTTTGCCTTGAGAAATGGGCAAAAATCCCAGTGGCAAGATGTGGAAAGCTCAGAGACTTATCCAAAGCGACTTGCAGCTGTAATTGCCACAAATGAGGCTCTAGAAAGTACTGACTTTAGGGAGGGGTGAATAGTTATGCACACTGAAGTTTTCGGTAATTTTGGCCTATTTGTTGTTTGCTTCACAATAAAAAGAAACTAAATGTTCACAGATGTAGGTATGTTCTTTACATTAACTGATACAAATTTCAGATTGTGAGGTATCAAAACAAAAAAATGTCAAAGGATGGGGGTGAATACTTTCACAAGGAACTGCAAAACATGCATACTGGAGCTGCACAGAAATCAGAGTTTTTTTTTAAATGGGCTGTCACGCCTTAGTCAACAAGTCTTCAGACTGCAGACTTATGAATCTTCACATCGTGCGCAAAGCACGCTGTAAGGATTGTCTACTGCCAGTGCCGGGAGCAGTCATGTGACTGCAAGTATGTGATTTGCAAACTCCCAGTCACATTCCGACTAGATTTGTCTGGCCTCGCTTAATACACTTGCATGTATGCATATCGCTCCATTACTCCCTGCACCATCACTGAAGAATCCATCCAGTGCCCAGTACGCCCGATGCAAATATGCACAAGTTTTCAGTCTAGAGTGACTGCAGACTTGTATCCAAAGGCCGGACAACGAATTTAAACTTAGTAATATCCTCAAATGAAGAATTGCTGTTTTTTTCAATTTTCTGTATAGAGGACTTTTACCTGTTTTCTGTGTGATAAGAATCCAGAGTTCCTAAATAGACTCTTTCCAATGTGTAAACTAAAGAAAGGTTTTCCTACATCTACCATGGGACAACAATTCACACCTTGATTTATACGATCAACGACTAATACTGTTGTAGCCTGATGACTGTCTGCTGATTATAGTTGTGGAGTCATATATTTCACAACTACATAATTAACGGCTCTCAATAAAGCGACTGGATTCAGATGATAAAATTTCACCCAGACGTTACACCCGAGAAACTTTTCATGATAAAATGGAGGAAGAAGGGATGTGAGTAGTGAATAAGCAGCATCTTTAATATTTTCCTGCAGGGCTACCTATTTATGACTCGATCGCCACTTAAAATACGCTGCCTTAAATGCACGAAAAATCTTCATAGGCACAGTTTGCATCACTTTGGACATTTAGCTAGGTGAATAGTACAGCAGATGGACCTTCAGTATGTTGGGTAGCACCTGACATTATGATGTAGTGCAGATCTGGGACTGGCTGTTGCTGTATGGCCAGCGAACTGAAAAAACGAAGGGCTGAAAACGGCTCACAGGCCGCACCTTGCCCAGTAACCCAATTTCAAAACTATCTGCATCCTCAAGATGCAGATAGCAGTGAGTATAATAGTGGTGAAGGGGGCCATCTCCTGCCTCCACCATTCAGCATGTGCGACTGAGACAGCAGATGCTATGATGTCACTATGTAAGCAGGTGAATGGATGCAAAGCATGGATGAGCACAAGGCGGGAACAGACAACAAAACTATTTATTACCTTCAGTATGGCGGGAATCTGTTGAAATGGGGAAGCAGTTTAACAATAGAAAACAGCACAAATACAAGTGGGTTATACAGTGCAAAACATAAAATAAGTCTTACAGTTCAACCAGAATAATTGGTGAAGTCTGTTATACTTAAGGGTTTTACTAGTGTCTTTCCCACAGGGTCGGTACTCCCTTTTATTGGGAGAGCTGGTAATCTAGCTCCTTTTGACACAATGGCCCTAGCAGGGGTCATCAGGTATTCCCAATAGTCTGATAAGTCCTCCTAACAAAGTCTATCTGGGAACACTGAACCTCCTCCACCCTAGTCGACTCCCACCCCACCTGTTGTCCTAGCCCAGTCTGACCCTTGTACCTTACATTGGTGTAGAAATTGACAGCCCATTTCACTCGTGTCTCCTGTCACTGCAGGTGTCTTCCCCAATTGAAGTCTCCTCTTGGACCTTCGGTGCCTGACTGACGGCAGGTGTTTCCTGGGCCTAGGGGAAAAAGGGCTGGGCTCTATCACCCGGTTGTCATTGTTTGGCCTCTGGAATTTGACCTGCGCAGATTGGGGATTCAGACCTTGAATGGCGCACCCTAGGCTCTGGGTCTTGACTGGTGTAGATCCGGTTTTCGGGTCTTGACCAGTAGTTAGGTCTTTGGATTTCATTGGGTGTCGTCCAGGCTCCGTCTGATAGCTGCCAGCACCCTGCTGTCGCACGCTTTCCACTGAGGTCTGTCACCCTGGCTCCAGCATTGTCCCTGGCTCTCGTCCGCACCGCTCTTTTCCTTGACATCAAATCATTTTACTGTTTGGCATGCAGGACCTTTATATCCAGGAACTTGAACAGGTCTTGCACTTGAACTTGTTCCCCCTGCAACTCTTCCTGTGTTTTGGTTGATTCCGCATGGTCCCATCTAGTCAGTAGATGGCAGCCTTTCCACACTAATGACACATCATGCAGGGGCTTTTCAGGGGTACCATCTCCTCCTCTTACAACTACATCGTGTTTGCTGTGAGGAGCCTGCATGCACATAGCAAAGACTAGAGCAGAGCGTCAGGGCAACAGGAGCGAGGTGAGTATATATTGTGGGTTTTTTTTTTTTAAATGTGTGAATTTGTGGGAGCAGCTTACCATTTAGGGAGATGTGTATGGGCTCATATTGTATATAGGAGTTGTGTGTGGGATCATACTCTATATAGGAGACTATGTGGTGGCTCATAATGCATATGGGGGTATGGGGGGCTATGTGCGTGATCTTATATGTATAGGGGGTTATGTGTGGGTTCATACTGTATATAGAGGGGGTATGTGGGGTCTCATACTGTATATAGGGGTGGGGTGTGGTTCATACTGTATATAGGGGCTGTGTGGGTATATAGGGGGCTGTGTGTGGGATCATACTGTATATATGTGGGCTGTGAGTGACATCATATTGTAAATAAGGGGGCTGTGTGTAGGTGGGCTGTGTGTGGGATGATACCGTAAATACCTGGGTTATGTGTAGGGAGCTGTGATTGGGATCATACAGTATATAGTGGGCTGACATCAAGTAAGGTTTTAATGCTGGAGATAAGGTAAGACCGGTCTGACTTTATACACCTTGTTGTGGTGGATGGCTTTTATGCTTTTTTAAAAGAAGGGCCCTATGTTATTTACTAGTGCTATTTCTGTTTACTTACTGGTTTTGCTGGATTGAAAAAACTGCAGCACAAGTACCCTTCAACAGGAAAAAAATCTGCAGTGAGTGGCTAAATGTTTTAAAATCTCATTCACTTCTCTACTACTGTAATCTGATGTGGAGCTTCAATCCTCTAATCCAGCCAGAAAGTAAACAGCAAATCCCCAATGTGTGCATAAACCCTTAAAGGGGTGGTCCAAAGGCAAAGCATTTTTCATCTAACTTCCTATTTATTTAGACCCATGATTCTAAGCTATTTTCTAATATACTTGCTTTAAAAATTCCCTACCATTCCCTAACTACAATATCTATCTAGTTTTGTATTTTTTTCCCTATTTCCTGTCTAATTATTAGTTTGAGTATCACCAGTGCATGCTGGGATACTTAAACAAAGCGTCATCAGTGGGGCAGAGTCTGTGGTCACTTCATAGCCCCTGCTCCCTCCCTAAAATGAAGTGTCATCATCAGTGACACTTGTTTCAGGGTTTCAGGGGCGGTGCTGTCCCTGAGTGCCTCCCTTGTGCAGTGTCTCCCCCTTGCGCAGTCTTCCCCAGGGCCCTGTGCTTGAAGAGCACAGTGTTTTGTCTGTTGTCTGTATAGATGAATAGTAATAAGCCGACAGCAGAGCGGTGACACTATACCCTGCAGAGACCAATGACGTCACTTGCGCTGGTCTCCTGAATCCCCCCTTTCCTTTTTTGCTTCTGCTCACCAGGCCTCACACACCAGTAAGGGCAGTAATGCTATGATGGCAGCCCTGTCTTTCACTTGAAGGGCGCAGGTGGGTAGATTCCTATCGAATTAGCCTCCTATGCGGCTCAGTCCCTAGCAGCATTTACAGTATTTTTTTTCTCTGAAACCCTGTACCATTTCAGAGTAAAAAATTCCTGGCAGAAATCATATTGCCAGTGTTTGATACATCATGCCAGGGGGACCTTTTTTGCTATATTGAGAATGGGAGATGGGGCATAGTGAATGATGTTGTTTTGAGGGTGGGGCATGGGGGACAGTTAATGATGTTGAATTGAGATGGGGGAGCGCAAATAATGATGAATTGTGGGTGGGAGGAGTAAATGATGATTTATTGAGACTGGGTGATGGGGGACCGCAAATGATGATGAATTGAGGGTTGAGGGCGAGCGACAACAAATGTTGATGAATTGATGGTGGGGAGACCAAATTATGCTGCATTCAGGATCAGGGAGAGCAGTTGATAATGAATAGAGAGTGAGAGTTGGAGATAGAGAGTACATGACATGAACTCGGGTGGAAGGGGAAATGTAAATATAGTGAACTGGGGGAGCAGGAGATACAAAGTGAGGGGAGTTGAGGATGCAGACACTTGTAATGAATTGGGTGAAGAGTACAGGTGCTAATTAAATTATACATTTATTGGGTGGGGAAATGGCTATTTATAGTTAGTGGGGGACAGTGGTGGATTACAATTTACCTTTGGAATGGTGAGTTGCATAACTAATTATATATTAATGATGGGTTTGCATCTGTATTCCGCTACGTAGTATAGAAGTTGGGGAAAAAAGTGGGGAATGTGCACTGGTAGTTGTGCTCTAGATAACTGTGTTATTTTCTGTAGAGTTGAGTCTTGGCTGGAAGAAGTGATGGCAGTCTGTTCTGGATGAAGAAGAAAAGCGAAGATGAAGGGCTTCAACTAGAGACGTGAGTCAGTGTGTTATCTGTACAGTGACAATATACACTGTATACTATGTACAGAGCACCTGTGTTTAATATCACCAGTGATCACTGTATTACCTGTGGCTACTTTGAAGAACCTAGAATATAATACATATTTTCAGTTGTTTCACACTTTTTTGTTAAAGGGAACCTGTCACCCCCAAAATCGATGGTGAGGTAAGCTCACCGTCATCAGGGGCTTATCTACAGCATTCTGTAATGCTGTAGATAAGCCGCTGATGTTACCTGAAAGAGGAGAAAAAGACATTAGATTATACTCACCCAGGGGCGGTCCCGCTCCGATGGGCGTCTCAGGTCCGGTACAGCGCCTCCCATCTTCATTCCATGATGTCCTCTTCTGGTCTTCATGCTGCGGCTCCGGCGCAGGCGTACTTTGTCTGCCCTGTTGAGGGCAGAGCAAAGTACTGCAGTGCGCAGGTGCCGGAAAGGTCAGAGAGGCCTGGCGCCTGCGCACTACAGTACTTTGCTCTGCCCTCAAGGGCAGACAAAGTACGCCTGCGCTGCGGCGTGAAGACCAGAAGAAGATGTCATGGAATGAAGATAGGAGGCGCCGGAGCGGACCTGAGACGCCCATCGGACCGGACCGCATGGGACCTCCCCTGGGTGAGTATAATCTAACCTCTTTTTCTCCTCTTTTAGGTAACATCGGGGGCTTATCTACAGCATTACAGAATGCTGTAGATAAGCCCCTGATGACGGTGGGCTTAGCTCATCATCGATTTTGGAGGTGACAGGTTCCCTTTAAGTATATAATTCCACATGTGTTAATTCATAGTTTTGATGCCTTCAGTGTGAATGTACAATTTTCATAGTCATGAAAATACAGAAAAATCTTTAAATGAGAAGGTGTGTTCAAACTATTGGTCTGTACTATATGTGATATGATGGTCGATGGAAACTGTTAATGTTTCAGAAGTGGAGTTTTTCCAAAAGTGGGCAGTGGGACTGTGGAAGATTTGAGGGGTGGGGCTGGACTGGAGTCTGGGTGGAGTCTCAACGAGGCCTGAAAATTTGTCTGTATGGGGCCCTCAAATTCCTGGTGGAAGCCCTGGTGACAGATATGCAATGATTTAGTCACTTGTATCACCTACACCTGAAAAACATCTCCAGAAGTCGACCTTTTCTTACCTTTGAAATTTAAAAACTTTTCCTATCACTCTGATACATTCTTTTCTTGACTACTGCAACTCTCTATTAATCGGTCAACCTTTCACTAAACTCTCCCTTGCCATACATTGCTGAATGCAGTAACCAGACCCATATTATCCAGCAACTAAACCAATGTCTCGACCCTGTGCCAGTCATTGTTCTGGTTACCCATCTGCTACAAAATACAAATAAACTTATCAATCTCACCCAGAAAGCTGTCCTCAATGCAGCACCTCCCTGCATCTCCTCCCTCATCTCCATTTAGAAAGCTACCTGTTCTCTCTGGTCTGCTATTGATCGAAGACCATCATCTTCCATAATCCAAATCTCCCCCAAGTTTGAAAGACTTTTCCCGTGCTGCGTCAATTCTCTGGAATGCTCTACTCCAGATAATCTAAATATTTCCCAGTATTCCCAGCTTCAAACACACCTTAAAACATATCTCTTTAGGAAGATCTATCACATCACTTCACTAATCTAACTGTTCTCCTTTTCTATATATTCTTCAGAATCATGTCCTTTGTAATCTGCTCTCACACACTCCATGCACTCAATTGTATCTGCACATACACAGTTACTGGCTGATGACTGACCCAATATTTATTATAATGATTGCTGAACTGTACATTACAAGCACTTTTTACCTTTTGTGTCACTTTCTGCCATATTGTAAGCTCCTTTGAGCAAGTCCCTCACTCCTATTGTTGAATTGTGTTACTCTCTAATGTCTGAAATTGTACATGTCCCCTATGAATTGTACAGTGATGCGCCATATTTTCGCTATATAAAATTATTAATATTATAGAACATGTATTATTTCCTATTATCCCATCTTGTTTTCTTGTTTCCGGTCCTAATATATCTGCAGTGAAATAGAACCATGGTATCTGATGGGTTTTTTGTCGTAAAGATATTATTAGTGTTGTGTTGGTTGATCCCCAGGTGCCACCAATATACTGTAGATGTTTTGTATTTTAGATGCGGTAATAAGAATGGCAGATAAACATGGATTTTCTTCATATTTGTGTAGTTAGACATGAGACTTCAGTTCCTGCAGAGCAGACATAGACCTAAGTGACTTAGGATAAGTGTTTTGTCTAGGTGGCCTTTTTTTTCGTAGAATATAATCTAATATATTTTATAGTTGTTGTGAATACATTGAACTTGACACTTTATTACTTTGACTTCTTCTACTATACTTGATGTAATCCATACAGCGTGTTCACATCTGGCTGAAATGTTAGAAATTCCACAATGAAAAAAACTGTTTATATGCATGTGGATGAGAATTCTAAAACCTCATAAGCAGGAAGCAGAAAATAAATTGCACACAATTCGTAGTATGTTGTAGACTTTCAAACACGTTTTATGGTTTTCACCTGTGGCAGTGCATTAGTCGAAATATTGGATGGACTTTGCCAAAATAATCAATGCACTGCATTCTCAGTCCATCAGGTTGTATCTTTCTATTTGAGGAGGAATTGCTTGAAAGAGTCATCTCATATTGTGAAACAGGAGCGCATTATTCCCTTGCCTATCCAGTTTCTTGCTTGCCCAAGGAGTTGAGGACTCTGCACTTCTTGTTGACATTGGGCAATGGCATGTCTGGGATAGTGAAACTGGCCGAACCACGGACCTTGCCAGCTTCAGAGCACCGCTTACATGCTCCATAGCAAAGAGCTTGTAAGTGCTGCTGTCTTTGCCTAGGAGACTGTCAAGAGTGATAATAAACATAAGGGTGAATGACCTCGGGGAGATCAAAACATCCAACACCGCGGAGACACCATCACATGTTTCTCAACGCAGTGATCCAGAACACTGCCCCCATCCCTAATGGGAAATATGCAAATGCATGTAGAAAAGCCGCGGAGACACCATCACGTGTTTCTCAATGCAAGCAATGAATAGCCAGGTCTTTCACCGGGAAGGAACAACCACGGGAAGGGCAGCATCCAATAAAGGAAAACCACCTATGCCATAAGATGGTATCCATCCACATAGTATAGTCTTTTCACCAGGCACTGCTCCTAATAGCCAGTTTCCTACTCCACACTGATGAGGGGCAAACACCCCGAAACAAATGTCTGTGGATGGATACCATGATTTGGCGCCTCTTCTATGCAGGAGTACTTCCTTTTCCACGCGCTGCCTTTACGTGATTTGGATACACTACAGCAATCTGTCTGAAGAAGGTCTATGTTACAGACCAAAACGTTACAACATAAAGTCTGGGATTGCATTACAATAAAAACCTATTTGCATTGTTTTTTGAGTGCCGGATAATTTTTCTGAACCATGTTTTGGCATAGGTGGTTTTCCTTTATTGGATGCTGCCCTTCCCGTGGTTGTTCCTTCCCAGTGAAAAACCTGGCTATTCATTGCTTGCATTGAGAAACACGTGATGGTGTCTCCGCGGCTTTTCTACATGCATTGTCAAGAGTGATAGACTGCAGAAACCTAGGCAGCAAGAAGGAAACTGTAAAAAAAAAAGTCCAGATAGAATTTTGGTCAGCAGGAGGAGGCACCCGTGAGTGATATTATTAGTGACCAAACCAAAAATAGAAAAAAAATGAACATATATCTTGTGTAAGTAAAAAGCAATCATGTATATAAATAACATAGGGTACTTAGTAAACACTATTTTTTTATGAAAAAGCATAAAATCCATCCCACTAGCACCAAGGTTTACCCAGTTGGGACGGTACTAATCTCTCGTGTTTAAAAGTTACCATGTGTCAAAAATGACCTCAATGTGAATAAGAGCTGAGCCGGAGCGGGGCTCAACCTTGTAAACTAACTGCACTATCGTGAGTGATATTATTAGTGATCTGCACAGAGCACGGCACATTTGGCTTCTCAGACTAAACGCATATGCAGAATTTTCTATGCCATGTACAGATTGTTTCCTATGTGGATGAAATAAAGACTTTATTTTACTGTTCAGGATTATGGACCAGACACTGATCTTCATGAGAATCTGCCTCCAGAGATTATTTTAAATATATGGTGGAGTAAACAGTGTGATATGTGATGGCCGCTTTCTGCTCTCCTGATCTCACTGCAGAGCTGTGCGAGGTTATACCTGATACATCTGCAGGATCCTCTCAGGTCCAGCTTCCATCTAACAGGGCTACAATAAAATAAAGCTGTAAGAGCTGCAACAAATGTGTTTGTAAGGAGACAAAGTTCAGTTCTGCTGCCCTGTGTTAGTTACAGTACATGTCTCACACTGGTAACTCCCCCTTTTATTAAAAATAATCTCTGGAGGCAGCTTCTCCTGAGGATTAGTGTCCAGCCCATAGATTTGAAAACTGAATTATATATAAGAAAAATGTGGATTTCTCTGCAATAAGGCATCAGATCGCAAATATCAATGTATCATATTATTCAGCTTCCTATGACCTGGAAGCCCATATAGACAGCTTAGAATGGTTGATCAACTGACAGATTCCCTTTTAGCAAGAATAACAGAGATGTTATTCCTATTCGAGCTTTGGAGACTGTTATTATAGCAATTTGGTCCTGGTGTGCACTGAAGAGAGAGTTGTGTTCCAGAGCCATTTGTTGGACTATAGGTTCCTGTAGTTATTGCAGTGTTCAACTGTGTCTTACGTGAGTGCAATGTTAGTTTAAGGCTACTTTCACACATCAGGGTTTTGCCGTCAGGCACAATCCGGCGAGTTTTGAAAAAAATTGATCCATTTTTTTTTTCCGCCGAATCTGTTTTTTTCTCATAGAGTTGTATTACGACCGGATTGCGCCTGATGGCCACAAGTTTCATCCGTTTTCAGCCGGATCCATCAAAAAAGCTCTTTCCGGCAGACGGAGAAAACATTCAGAGGAACGTTTTTTCTGTCCGGCGAAAAAACGCCCAGCGACGGATCCAGCGAAAAACGTATGAAACTGAGATGTGAAATGACGAATCCGGTCTCCGAATCCGGTTTTCCATGCATTCTCTATTCAGATCATGCACATTTTCCATTCTGGAGTCTCTCTCTCTCTCTCTTTCTCTCCCTCCCCCTCTCTCTCTCTCCTTTTCCCAGAACAAGAAGTCCATCTCCGGGTTCATTTTTTTAAAAAACGGATCCAGCAAAAAACCGGATCTGTTGCATCAGGTTTTTCACAATTTGCAACGGATCAGTTTTTTTCAACAATTATCCAGATCCTGCCTGACAGCGAAAAACTGATGTGTGAAAGTAGCCTAAGCATTAAAGGCAAGTCTGATGTCTAGAACATTCCAGATGGCCACCAATATCAGTTCCTTCCCACATTACCATATATACAAATATTCATACTTTTTGTCCTCTATACCAAAGAATAGATGGGGTTTTTCATATGCGAGTGGCTTTATATGAGTGTCTTGGAAATGCTTAATAAATGTTTGTCTTCGATACAAATCTCTAACAAGAACCATATGCCATTTATAACACTGACGTCTTCTTACGGGGCTGCGGGTCCTTTTACAATCACAATACAATATACAGCTCTGGCAAATATTAAGAGACCACTGCAAAATTTTCAGTTTCTCTGATTTTTCTCTTTATAGTTATATTTTTGAGTAAAATGAAAATGTTCTTTTAGTCTATAAACTTCTGACAGCGTTTCTGAATTTCCAAGCAATAAATTTTGTTTTATTTTCTGAAAAGGAGAAATAGTCAAAATATAAAAAAAACAGTGCTTTCAGACCTCAAATAATGCAAAGAAAACAAGTTCATAATAATTTAGAAACAACAATACTAATGTTTTAAATCAGGAAGAGTTCTGAAATCAATATTTTGTGGAATAACCATAATTTTTAATCACAGCTTTCATGCGTCTTGGCATGCTTTCCACCAGTCTTTCACACTGCTTCTGGCGCAAAAATGTAAGTAGTTCTTCTTTGCTTGATGGCTTGTGACTATCCATCATCCTCTTGATTACATTCCAGAGGTTTTCAATAGAGTTCAGGTCTGGAGATTGTGCTGCCAATGACAGGGTTTTGATGTGGTGGTCTCTTAATTTTTGCCAGAGCTGTATGTTCAATTAATACACAGTCCAATCTGAATTGTCTTTTTTTGAATGAAAGAATGTAAATATTGTACTATTTTGCTCTTTACAGCTCATCTAATTCCCCCAACAATGAACCTCCAAGTCAGTGGACTTAACCTGGTAGCCTACATTGAAGACTATGGACCAAATTTTCATTTTTTTATCTGTTATTGGCAAAAAGGGAAAGAGGATAATGTAAGTATACCTGGACTAATGAAAGATTGTGACTGAGCTGGACTGTCAGACTAAAGCTCAAAGGATTTGGAGATATTTTTCGAGAAGTAGGAATGCTATATTTTCATTGCAGTTACCAGCAAAGCACACAACCTCAACATGTGGCTAGGTTCACACTCATACAATGCTCTCTGCTAAGCATTATGTAACGTGCTAACGTCGTAATTTCTGTCGGAATCCCCAAAAAACATGATTCCGAAGGGAACCTCTACAAAGGCACAATGGAGCCTTTCACTTCAATGAGGCCAAAGGAGTCACTTTAGTATTAATTTTTTTAAAGACATGCACAAAAACATAGCATCTTCATTTGGGGGCTGTTGGATCCCATTGCGTTAGTCTAATGTGGAAGAGGGCCTTACTTTGTATGAGGGCAGCCAGAGAATTTCTAAACTGTTAATGATCCAAACAAGTATTGTGTAATGGAATTTAACATGATGAACCTTTGTTTGTGAAAGATAAGTGAAGTTGAATATGCATCACTATGGTAGGAAGCATACTCAACAGACGTGAAAGTCTGTTCATAGAGAGTTTAGGGAATTCCATAAAGATGAGTGAATTTCATGAACTTCTTTTTGGGTAGATTTGCTCTAATTGATTGTCAGATTCAAATCTGACCTAATATTGATATTTGGGGTGAATTGCAATTGTCATTATTATGCTCTGAGGTATGCTGAGACTAGTGATGGGCAAACCTGAACAGTAAAGTTTGGCGTCCGTACCGAACACCTACTGTTCGGGCATGGACACAGAACATGGACTTCACCAGGAAGTCTGTGTTGCTGTTCGGGATCGGCTGCCCGAACATCAGGTGTTTGTTGTGCTGTCATTCACATGCAAACACTCAGAGAGTCGCGGCTCCCATGCCATCAAATGACAGTGTGAGCCTGCAGCTGTGATTGGAGGTACAAAGTACACCTACGTTCACTGGTGTCAGGTGATGGGACTACCGCTCCCATCAGCCGACACCTAATACCGTTAATAACAGTGAGAGCAGGAGCGGCTGATGGGAGTATTCATCAGCCGGCTCCTGCACTGTAAATAAATAATAATAATAAAAAAAGACAGCATGGGTTTTTGATAACCAGCCAGGCAAAACTTACAGCTGGGGGCTGCAACCCTCAGCTGTCAGCTTCAGCAAGGCTGGTTATCAAGAATAGAGGGGTCCCCACACTGTATTTTTTAATTATTTAAATAAAAATTTTAACAAATAATATGGGTTCCCCTCATTTTTGACAATCAGCCTTGCTAAAACAGACAGCTGGGGGCCCAGAAAAGGCGCAAGTATTAGATGCCCTAATTCTGGCACTTTGCCCGACTCTTCCCACTTGCCCTGTAGGTGGCAAGTGGGGTTTATATTTGTGGAGTTGATGTCACCTTTTTATTGTCCGGTGACATCAAGCCTATGGATTACTAATGTAGAGGCGTCTATAAGACACGTATCCATTACTAATCCCATAGTGGTATAGTAAATAAAGACACAGCCAGAATAAAGTCTTTTATTTTAAATAAAACAAAGCACACTGTTACCTTTTTATTTAAAAATAAACACAATTATACTCACCTACCGCCTAATTCCACTGAATCCCTCGTCTCCTGCAAGAAGGCAAAAATAAAAAACAACAATATCCCTCACCTATCTGTCATTTGGTGCCATGCTGTAATCCATGTCTGGGGGATAAACAGTTTTCAACCTGGATGATGCCAAGATGCCACCGTCCAGGCTGAGAACCACTGGTGAATGAGCTGCTGTGAGCGCAGCCTCAGTGACTAGTGGTGACATCATCAAGGTTACCTCCAGTCACTGAAGCTGCATTCTCAGCCGGGCTGAACTGCAGTGAGATCCCCGCTTGCATCGTGAAAGTTTAGGTCCAGGTACTGTTCTGGTATCTGAACTCGAACTTTTTTTAACTGTTCGGCCAGACCCGAACATCCAGGAGTCCACCTATCTCTAGTTGAAACCCCAAAGTATAATAAAAGGAGGGGTTAAAAATACCTTATATTCACCTGTCCAAGGTCCTCACCTGCTTCCTTCACTATCATTCTGTTCCTTTGGTTCCCTGTGTGGATTTTCAGTCCTTCCGATAATCCAATGTTAAGGCCTATGTGATCATATCAGGGGCGAAGTTGGGGCATAATTGACGTAATTAATATGACCAGATGGGCCTAAACGCCGGATTGTCAGAAGAACCGAAGGCCTACGTGTAGGACCGATGAGCTGAATGGTGATGTAAGGAGTGAGTTGAGATGTTTAGGATAGGTATGTATTTTTTGTTTATTACAATACCTTTGTTGCCCTCAAAAGAATCATTGGTGGCCAATCTATTATAGAAAAATTCTAATTAGTTAGAAATCGAAAAGTTCCATGAAATTTGTAACAAATTTAATTTGATACGGATTAATTATCTCATCTCTCCTATTCACTCAGATAATATGGTAAAAAATGTGCATTTTTGGCTATTCATGCTGTTAAAATTATATAAACCACAATGCAACGGCATTATCAGTAAGGTCGGACGGGAAGTGTACAATAAATACTACGCTCAAGCTTCTATTATAAATGACAGCCACGGTATAGAGAGTCTTTAGATGGCTATATACATTAGACAAAACTTGGATAAATTGGATGTTCATTAGGGGTAAAAGGATCAGGGTGGTCGTGAGGGGAAATATAGGTGTTGACCGAATAAGCGCTTGACAGACGGGTATTACAGGTGTATGGCCAGCTTTTCTCATATGTTACAGTCCGTACTATAGCTTAGAGCTGCAGGCACAAAGCTGGTTGTGTTATAGCAACAGGCTAAAAGTTTGTGGACAGCGAAGAATACAAAAACTACAATAGAACTAGAAAATCTTGTTTTTTCATAATCAGAAAACTGAGTTATACAGACTTCCTTTAACAATAAAATATTTGTGTTTCATTCCGATGAATTTTTTCTTAACTCCTACACAACCTAAGACATGTCCATAAGTCAAGGTTGGGAAGTACTTCCCGACCTTGGACGTATTGATACATCCTGGTGATTTTGCACGCACAGAAGCGCCCCCGCAACGTCATTGCAAGGGGCCGATCGTTGCCATGGTGACCCAATATTGTCATGATGACATCCGGGTCACCAGGGCTTTTTCATCATATTGCTGAACACAAAGTGGAATAAAACGCAATAAAAAAGATGAATATAAATAAAAATGCTATTGCGGAGAAAATTATCTTATCCTGCAATAAACAAGCCACCATATAGCTCCACCATTGCAAAAATAAAAAAGTTATAGCAATCAGAATACAGCAATGCAAAAATAATAATAAAAGGCACCAATTGAAACAGCAACTTGTCCTGCAAAAAACATGCCTTCACATGACTGTAAGCAGAAATATGGAAAAATTATAGCACTCAAAAAATGGCACTGGAAAGACTAGTTTTTGCAAAAAAAAAGCATCTTTTAGTGTGTGACAGCAGCCAAACATAAAAATCAGATATAAATCTGGTATCGCTGTAATCGCATCGACCCGAAGTATAAAGTCGTCTATTCATTTATACCACATGAGGATTGCCGTCAAAAATAAATAAAACCAATTCTTGACCTGTTGATTTGTTCATTCTGCCTCTCAAAGATCGCAGTATGGCTCGGCTCACATTTATCCTGCTCTCTGCAGTGAGCGCTTACAACAGGGTTTTTATGTAAACCTCTGAAATACGTGATTCAGACAGAACCCCCAATGAAAGATTCCCTATAATGATTCAGATGGAGACACTGTGGACACCATTTGGCTTATAATCCAGCGGTGTCTATATTTTTAGGTGTGCATAAAAGTGCAGAACTCGTTGAAGTGCAGGAGGCGCAAAACGGCCCTCATCCAGAGTGTATCTCACTAGTACTTTCCTGCGGGCATGTTTTAATCAAGAGTACCAATAAAGGAAGTTTTTACAAAGTAGCGGTGAGTGCAATCAGTTTTCTTCTAAGGATACTATTTGCACAGCTTTTTTCATGGTTTTCACCCGGTCATCCAGAGGCAAGGTGTAAATCACTGTCAACTGTTCAGCTAGCCACAGGTGACACAGCGGTGCCGGTTTTCTTTCTGTCACTGCGATTTTACTTCATAAAAGTGTCGTCGGACACAGTTTTGTGCACCTCTGAAAAGAAAGGCAAAACTGAACTGAGGCCAGACAGAGTCCAGAGTATTTCTGATGTCTCATTATAGTGAATCAATCCCTCAAGGGTTTCATCTGAATCACATCATTTGGAGATTTAGATGGAAACCATGGTGTAAGGGCTCAGCGTAGAGCGCTGGATACATGTGATCCCAAACATTCTGTAAAATGTTCCCAATAAAAGCTTAAATTCAATCCACAAAAAAAGAGTGCTTCCACGTCACTGGTAGTGCAAAGCCTCACAGTGTGCCCAAACCACATTTAGTGTCCACATGTTTGGCATTTCAGTAGTGATGAGAGCCTGCCTAATTTAAGGGTGCATGTCTCCAGAAGCAGGAGCTGGGAATAAAGTACTGGGCACTACAATGTGCCTCAAATGTAGTTCCCGATTACATGTACTCAGGAGAAATTGCACAACAAACTGTGAGGTCCATTTTTTTCCTATTAGCCCTTATAAAAATGTTAAATTTGGGATTAAAACAACATTTTAGTGGTAAAAATATAATGATTCTGTCTTCATCGCCCAATGGTATAAATTTCTTTGAGGCACATGCGGTGTCAACATGCTCCCTTAGATGAATTCATTGGGAGGTGTAGTTTGTAAAATGGCATCACTTATGCGGTTATGGTTTCTGCTGTTCTGGCACCTCCAGGCCCTGCCAATGTGACATGGCACCCTCAAACCATTCCAGCAAAATCTGAACTACAATATGGTGTACCTTCCCTTCTTTGCACTGTGTCTCAAAAGCAGGGCTGTGAAGTTGGAGTCTGCGTCCATTTTGGTAAAGTCAGAATTGGTATAAAATAGACCAACTCCAAAAATATATAATAAATTGGGTACAGTAGTTCAGTGCTCTGTAAATTCTTTCATAAGAATTTGGGAAAGTTATAAACTGTGCTATAAATGTCCGTTTTATTCCTGATCTAAGGATCTTGGCTTTTAATTAAGATGAATCTGTGTTGCACTTTATGTACATGCTCAGTAGCGAGGAATTGCAATGGAGTAGGAGTCGGGAGTGAGTGACTCCACAGCCCTGCTCAAAAGTATCTTTCAACCACATATGGGGCATCGGTGTACTCAGGAGAAATTGGACAACAAATTGTATGTTGTAATTTCTCCTGTTATTGTTGTGAAAATGTAATCTTTGTAGCTAAAATCACATTTTTCCCACAAAAATGTTATTTTTTATTTTTGCGGCTCAACGTTATAAAATTCTGTGATGCATCTGGGGGTTCAAAGTGCTTACCAGTCACCACACATCTTGATAAATTTCTTTAGGGGTCTAGTTTCCAAAATAACATCGCTTGTTCCGGGTTTCCACTGTTTAGGCACATCAAGCGCTCTTCAAACACTACAGGGCGTCCACTAATAATTCCAGCTAATTTTGCTCAAAAGTAAAACTGTGCTACTTCCCTTCCAAGTCCTGCCATGCACCCAAACAGAAGTATTCTGTCACACAAAAATTTCTGGCTAAAAGAACATTGTTGTGGAAAAAAATGTGATTTTTCATTATCACGGCTCAACGTTATACATTTCTGGGAAGTTCCTGGGGGTTCAAGGTTCACACATCTAGATACAGCTCTGGCAAAAATGAAGAGACCACTGTAAAATTGTCAGTTTGTCAGATTTTTCTCTTTATAGGTATATTTTTGAGTAAACGGCACCCAGCAACAATAGGAAATGTTTCCTATTGGTTAATTTTGATCACCTTGATAGACCCTATCACAGTGATCAAAATAAAAAAAAATGTAAATAAAACCCCCTTTTATCACCCCCTTAGTTAGGGAAAAATGAAATTAATGAATGGATTTTTAATGAAATTAAAAAAATGCATTTATTTCCATTTTTCCATTAGGGTTAGAGTTGGGCTAAAGTGAGTGGGCTAAAGTTAGGGTTAGGGATAGGGTTAGGGCTATGGTTAGAGTTGAGATTAGGGTTAGGGGTGTGTTTGGGTTAGGTTTGTGGTTAGGGTTTTTCCACTGTTTAGGTACATCAGGGGGTCTCTAAATGCGACGTGGCGCCACCTTTGATTCCAGACAAATTTGCTTTCAAAAAGTCAAACGGTGCTCCCTCCTTGTGAGCCCTGCCATGCACCCAAGCAATGGCTTTTCCCCACATATGGGGTATTGGCGTACCCTTGTGAAAATAAATAGCACCTGATGGGTTAATAAACTTCTTGAATGTGGTTTTGCGCACCTTGAGGGGTGCAGTTTTTAGAATGGTGTCACTTTTGGGTATTTTCTGTCATATTGACCCCCCAAACTCACTTCAAATGTGAGGTGGTCCCTAAAAAAATGGTTTTGTAAATTTTGTTGGAAAAATGAGAAATCGCTGGTCAAATTTTAACCCTTATAACTTCCTAACAAAAAAAAAATTGTTTCCAAAATTGGGCTGATGTAAGGTAGACATGTGGGAAATGTTATTTATTAACTATTTTGTGTGATATAACTCTCTGATTTAAGGGCATAAAAATTCAAAGTTTGAAAATTGCAAAATTTTCAAAATCTTTGCCATATTTCTATTTTTTCATAAATAAACACAAGTCATATTGAAGACATTTTACCACTAACATGAAGTACAATATGTCACGAAAAAACAGTCTCAGAATCAGTGGAATCCGTTAAAGCGTTCCAGAGCTATTACCTCATAAATTGACAGTGGTCAGAATTGTAAAAATTGGTCTTGTCATTAAGTACAAAATTGGCTCTGTCACTAAGTGGTTAAAGGAATAACAGACCAGACAGATCTGTAGCTCTCTCCGCTAAACCTCCAACCAGGCACGGTCCTGTATTATAATTGGAGCGCCCCCAAGGGCTAGGGGTACTCGGTACCGGGTCCTTCGGTTCACAGGGGGGATGTCACGGTGGCTGACCCGGTCCGTGGCCCTTGGGACGTCCGAGTTAAAGGGAAAGGTCTTTAAGGGGAATGTTCATGACTCCACCTGTGGTATTCGGTCAGGATGACCGACGCTGCTTTAAGGGGTCCGCTGGGGTCATGTTATGGCAGCTAGATGATATACCTTCCCACAGGTGAAGTGAGTCCCCAGGGCTTCCCAGTGTGTAGATGGTGGATGGTGTGAGGCGCAGTGAAGAACGAGGACACAAGGTTGCAGTCTCTTTACCTTTTACTGAAGGCTTCAGCATCCACAGTCCAGAGCACCAGACCACAGGGCAGGTAGAGTCCGGCCTATTTGGAGGCAGATCCAGAGTCCCCTTATCCAGATAGAAATCAGTAGCCTTCCTCTAGCGCTGCGGTGTTGTTAGTACCTTTCTGCTAAGCTTCTCATAAGGTCCTCACAACTGTTGAAGATGTTACAGATGTTATGTCTCTCTCTGTCCCCCAGATGGATAGGACAAACCCGTATGACCGGGGGCTTGAGGTGTTTTACAGGGACTCTATCATGCCCCATCCTCTAAGGGGTGCCACCTTGCCTCCTGGGTGTAGGGGCGGATAGGTAACATGAAATTAGCTGTCCTGACGGTTTCTGGAGCAAGGCAGAAAGGGTCGCTGCTCCCTCGGTGTTCCAGCTACCGTGATCCTGCGCCTCAGAAGGAGGCAGCCTGTGCAGGGCAGAACTCCTCTGATATCCACTCCATTGCTACGACTTCTTCACCCTCTCTACAATATAGTTCTCCTTCAATGTCTATTCCTAGAAGCTGCCGCAGTTAGGGCAGCTACAGCTCCGTGTCCTTCTGTCTCGACCTCTGACAGGATCCCACCCCTGTCAGGGACCAACTACCTGAGCAAAGCTCCTGCAGCAACTAACTTCCTCCCCAAACAACCAGTTTTACCTCAGTGTGAGGAGTGCCCTACTAAATAAGAGCAGAGCTCCCCCTGGTGGCCTGGAGTGCGAAATGTGTTGCATGTTTGTGATACCTGGATTCAGTTGTTTTTCTTTGCCTCCAAACATAACATCACTTACCCCAGAGGAGAATGATATCACTGCAACGACCAGGACCCTGGGGCGCTGCATAATGGCCATAACCTAGTGGCAGCTGTAAAGCTTGGCAAACTCACACACGTATCATGCTTGGTCCACATGCTAAACTTGGTCTTTCAGCAGTTTCTGAAAACCTAAATTTGCCAGAGCTTCTGGTCAAGATACGCCATGTCAGGGCCCATTTCCGCAAGCCGACTACAGCTACCGATGCTCTGGCATTGCCGCGGTATTCTGGGCAGCCTCCGCAAATAACAACTAAAGAGTGGGCATAGATGTCTGACATTTTTACCCAAGCCTTTGTGGAAAATATTTAGAAAAAATCAAATCAGACAACGCAAGTGGCAGGGGGCAATGATGCTTGCTTGAATAAGACATTGGTTTACATATATCAAGGCATCACTTTATTCAACTCTTTATTGTTACCTGCATTCCCATATAGACGGCTTAGGAGGGTTGATCTTACTGACGGATTCCTTTTAATCAATCTACAGTATTTTCAAAATCCAATCCATCAATCAGGCATTTGATGGCGATATTCGTGCACTAATGCAGATCATGTTCATTTATTGAGTGCTCTGCTGTGGACTTGACAAATATAAGCAGATTTGTCTTCTAACCCAACTTTAGTGCGATTTTACAGGTTTTAAAGAAGTTTTAAAGAAGTTTTAATCTTCACGTGACTTGAAATATAGTATAAAGCGCATGTAAACAAACTTATTTGGGATCCGCACCATACTGATCTCAACTATGGCTACCAGACAGATTATATATAATTTTAAGCAATAAAATCGCATGCAAAATATTTTCTGAAGAATGTAATGTAATATTGCAGTATATAATGCCCTCTGCTGGCTAGTAATAGACTGCATTCCTAAAAAAGAACAATAATACTTTGTGCAAAAAGAAAAAAAAAGAGCATGAACCGCACATCCCAAACCTCGTAGTGCTGGTGGGGCGGCGCGGTCTGGAGTCACGGTCTGGAGTCTTGGGGGCTCAGTCTCGCAGCATGGGTGCTGTGGGGCAACAGGCCGTCCGCCCTGCTGGTGCATGGCCGCTGCGGCGGTGGTCGCCGCACGGCTCCGCTCCGTTAGGGCGTTAGGACCCACTACGAGGTTTGCCGTGAAGGGGCAGTGGGCTTCATACAGTCTGATCAGAATGTTAAACTGAAAACCTCATGTTCAGTATTTAAATTTTTGCCTAGCGGCTTTAGATCAACGTATGATTTTGGGATGTGCGGTTCATGCTCTTTTTTTTCCTTTTGCACATAGCATGTACTTGTCTCTTTTTTTGGATCAGCACTCCTCCCATTTGGCTCAGGTGATTTTAATTAGCAGGAGACTGCAAAGTAAGGGGTCTAGCCCATTTTGGCTCTCACTGAAGAGCTGGAGGAAGGTGAGTTTAAATACTCCTTTTCATTTTGGTGCTGGTGCTGTGTGGCGGCCATTGTTGCTGTGGCTTTGTGCTGGTGGGGCGGCGCGGTCTGGAGTCTTGGGGGCTCAGTCTCGCAGCATGGGTGCTGTGGGGCAACAGGCCGTCCGCCCTGCTGGTGCATGGCCGCTGCGGCGGTGGTCGCCGCACGGCTCCGCTCCATTAGGGCGTTAGGACCCACTACGAGGTTTGCCGTGAAGGGGCAGTGGGCTTCATACAGTCTGATCAGAATGTTAAACTGAAAACCTCATGTTCAGTATTTAAATTTTTGCCTAGCGGCTTTAGATCAACGTATGATTTTGGGATGTGCGGTTCATGCTCTTTTTTTTCCTTTTGCACATAGAACAATAATACTACCTAACTGTAAAAATAGGTCATCATTAGTGTTGAGCATTCCGATACCGCAAGTATCGGGTATCGGCCGATACTTGCGGTATCGGAATTCCGATACCGAATTCCGATACTTTTGTGGTATCGGGAATCGGTATCGGAACCATATTCATGTGTAAAATAAAGAATTAAAATAAAAAATATGGATATACTCACCTCTCCGGTGGCCCCTGGATCTTACCGCTGTAACCGGGAGCCTTTGTTCCTAAGAATGAGCGCGTGAAGGGCCTTCGATGACGTCGCGGCTTCTGATTGGTCGCGTGACCGCTCACGCGACCAATCACAAGCCGCGACGTCATCGCAGGTCCTAAACTCCTCATTCTTAGGAACGGAGGCTGCCGGTTACATCGGTAAGGTCCAGGGGCCTCCGGAGGGGTGAGTATATCCATATTTTTTATTTTAATTCTTTATTTTTTACATGAATATGGATCCCAGGGCCTGAAGGAGAGTCTCCTTTCCTCCAGACCCTGGGAACCACACACTGGGAACTTCCGATTCCGATTTCCAATATCACAAAAATATCGGAACTCGGTATCGGAATTCCGATACCGCAAGTATCGGCCGGTACCCGATACCTGCGGAATCGGAATGCTCAACACTATCATCATACCACCTGAAAAATCCAAGTGATAAAAAGCTGCAAGTGGTTACGTAAAATACAAGGGAGAAAAGCCAGCGCTGTCTAAGCATAGTATTAGGGTATGTGTCCACGTTCAGGATGGCCGGCGCTTTGGACGGAGTGGAAAACTCACTCCGCCCAAAGCGCCGCCCCCTTCTGTAGACGCGATGATTCTGGATGTGTTCATTGCACACATCCGGAATCATCGCACCCCACACATAGGGCCCTGTGATTTACTTTGCGGCGGCGCAGCGGCGCCGCAAGGTAAACGGACATGCTGCGTTCTAAAAAGACGCGCCGCATGTCCAGAAACGCAGGGCTGCCGGGTGCGTGTTCGCACGCATAGTGGAGACGGGATTTCATAAAATCCCCTCCACTATGCTGTAACATCTGGACGCTGCGGATTAAACGCTGCGGCTCTACGCAGCGTTCAATCTGCAGCTATTCCGGATGTAATACGGCCCGTGGACACATACCCTTAGAAGGAAGGAATGTTGCTCACCTTAAGGGGTTGTACATACAGACACAACTCTAGAATTGCATTATTATTATTTATTTATTTATTTATTATTATTATTATTATTATTATTATTATTTATAACATGTATTTAGCATTGATCCTTGATAGCAGTCTGCTGCCTACTTGGTATACTGTGGATGAGCCTTCAAAAGGTTCCAACGATAAATGTGTGTTTGTGGAAGATAACCAAGAACAAAGGCACTTCCACTCTGTGTACTTGAAGGATTCTTCAATATAGTTTTACTAATATATGATGATAAAATAAAACGCGTTTTGACCAATAAGCCTTCACCAGGTGATTAGCTCAAAATAACCTACTAAGGCCGGAGTCACACTACAGCGTAATACGGCCGAGTGCAATGCGATAAAAAATCGCATAGCACTCGGCCCAATGTTAATCTATGGGGCAGCTCCTATTATCTGTTTTTTTTCTCGGCTGTATTCAGGATCTGAGTAATATCGCAGCATGCTGCGATTGTCAGCGTATTTCGTCCGAGAATAGCCAATGCAAGTTTATG